>NC_037682.1:93471752-93588122 GCF_003255815.1 Theropithecus gelada | reverse complement strand
TTTTTTTTTTTTTTTTTTTTTGAGACGGAGTCTGGCTCTGTCGCCCAGGCTGGAGTGCAGTGGCGCGATCTCCGCTCACTGCAAGCTCCGCCTCCTGGGTTCACGCCATTCTCCTGCCTCAGCCTCCCGAGTAGCTGGGACTACAGGCGCCCGCCACCGCGCCCGGCAAATGTTTTGTATTTTGTAGTAGAGACGGGGTTTCACCGTGTTAGCCAGGATGGTCTCGATCTCCTGACCTCGTGATCCACCTGCCTCGGCCTCCCAAAGTGCTGGGATTACAGGCGTGAGCCACCGCGCCCGGCCCAGAATTTTCTTTATAGTGTGGTTTTTCAGTGACTTCAACATCTTTAGAACTATCCAGATTTTTCAGTTTCCTCCTAAGGTTTTTCAAAAGGTTTGTCTCTATGAGAATGACTATTTTTTTTTGCACTGTTTATATTGGTTAAATTGTGTTTTGTCTTTTTCTCCTAGGGGTTTATGAATTTTACTAGTCTTTTTAAAGGAACAGCTTTTGGCTTCATTAATGTTCATTTATTTTCTATTTCATTAAGTTCTTATTTTACTATTTTTTCTTTCTAGTATTTTTGAGTTTATTTTACAGTTTTCTTTCTAGCTTCATTAGAAAAATAATTAGGTCATGAATGCTTAGCCATTTTTTTTATCTAGTATATGGAATTTAAGGCTGGAAAATTTCCTCTAAGCACAGCTTTAGCTGAATTTAATTTTTTCTATTGTCTGTTTTTTTCTTGGTTATCAGTCCAATCTTATCTTTTCAATGCTGGATGTTTTTTTCTTTTATTGAATGATAACCTTTATGTGAAAAAATAAAACAGAGAACATTTGAGGTTCTGATAATAGTATATACAAGTAGAAAGAATTTACTTCTTTAAGTATGCTTTTAGACATTAGTGGCAGATCACTGTAATTCAATTGGGAATTAAACTGATTTGAGCCTGGAATTTAGTGTTAGTGAGAGTGCAGATTATTTCCAGTGCATTCCTATTCCTGGGGTAAATAGTCCTTTATGTGTTCTTACTGAAAGCCAAAGATGTTCACCAACAGTTCTTCACTTTAACAAGCCCTGAGCATCGATGTTTATTTCCCTAGTACAGTGAGATTATTCAAAGCTCTGAAAGGTCTGTTAGTCTCTAGATTGCCATATGCGGACTGAAAAAAATGCCTAGAGGAGAGAATCAACACAGAATGTTTGGTTCACCTTTCCTTACTGTGTTGCTCTTTTGAATCTTGTTCACTCAGTGTTGGTTGCTTTGTGAGTTTTCTTTTGCCCTCAAAAATATATTTAAAAATATTTTATCCTCATTTATTAATTGTGATTATTTTCCTTGAACTATATTTAATGGCATGTAAACATGAAAAACTATTAAAAGATAAAAATCAGATTACAGTTATTACTCTTTTGAAATAATGTACATTTATGTATATGTGAGCACATGCATGGAACATATTCTGGCTGATGGATAACAAGATATTAGTAGTAACTGTCTCAGAGTGATGGAAGTATAAGTCATTTTTAGTTTCTCTGTCTGTCTCTCTCTCTCTCTCTCTCTCACACACACACACACACACACACACACACACTCATACATACCCTCACCCCAGAGATTCTTGTGGTGCTTCTCGGTTCCAAAGGGTCCAGGTCCAGAGTTCAGGTTCTCAGATTTCCTACAGTCAGATCATATGTACACGTGTGAAACATGTGAAGGAAAGTTAAATGGTTAAATAGTACCTCTTAGTCTCCACCTGACACCAGAAAAGTCACTGGCAACTTTACCGCTAGGCAAGACCTTGATTCCTCAAAGCCTGTGGTTTCCCTCAGGTTCTGGCACACCAGAAATATGTATATAAGTGATTCTTATTAGATAACGATGAATTTGGTATGGTTAGTTTGGGGCAAGGGGGAGTTAGTGAGCAGAGATACATGAAGTTATCTATGTTCCTATGTACATTTTTATTGATACATAATATTTATATGTATTTGTGGGGTACATGTGATATTTTGATATATGCATACAATCTATAATGATCAAATCAGGGTGATTGGGATATTCATCACCTAAAATATTTATCATTTCTTTGTGTTGAGAACATTCCAAATCTTCTAGCTATTTAAAATACACAAAAATTTATGGATACCTATAGTCACCCTTGTAGTCACCTATAGTCATTCTTTTTCCTTTTTTTTTGTCTGAGTAAGTTATTTTAAAAGTCCTGTTTTCAAGTTCAGAACGTCTTTCTTCTGCTTAATCTAGTCTATTGTTAATGCTCTTGATTGTATTTTTTATTTTAATGCTTGAATTCTTCAGTTCCAGGATTTTGTTCTGTTCTTTTTTATGATACCTCTTTGTTGATTTTTAAATTCTGGTCATGAATTATTTTCCTTATTTCTTTGTACTGTTAATCTGTGTTGTTTTGCATTGCACTGAGTTTCCTTAAAAGCAATACTTTGAATTCCTGTTCAGTTATTTAACAAATTTCCTTTTCTTTGGGGTCAGTTACTAGAGAATTATTGTGTTCCTTTGGAGGTATCATATTTCCTTGCTTTTTCATGTTTCTGTGTCTTTATATTAATATCTGGTGTAACTGTCGCTTCTTTTAATTTTATTGAGTAACTTTCATAGGGAAATACTTTTTCCTACAGATGTATCTATAAGGTCAATTGGGCAAGGTTCTTGGGCTTTGATTTTGAGTGGGAAACATAATGTAGTCTCCATATGATTACTTTGGTTATAATAAGTATCAGTGGTGTCCTTAGTGGATTACGCTGTGGTAGGTTGTGGAGGCTTTTCTGAGGATAGAGGTGCCGGGCAGACTGGTCTTCAGGCACCTATCTAGGTGGTTTGTGCAGTGACCAGATGTGGTCGAAATATGCCCTTAGCTGGCTATTCTTCAGGCCTCAGGTGAGGTATGCAGTAACTGGTGGTGGTAGTGTTGGGCACTGAGTGGGGCATGTGGGCACTGGCAGTAGCAAAAATGAGTCAGTCATCAGGCACCTATGTGGGCCTTGTGTGTGTCAATGGCATTGATGATGGGTCAGCTGGACTAGTCCCCAGGTCCCTAGGCAGGGCGTGCAGACACTGGAAATGTCCATGTCGGGTCAGTCCCCAGACTCCTAGTGAGCTGTGTCGTTCTGCAAGGGCTGCGGCTTTGAATTCAAGTGGGGTCACTGTTGGCAGCTACAGCCTTGGACAGGTGGATCTCAGGCTTTGGGGAGTGCATGCTTTAGTTCCCTATGTCCCAGGGCAGCCTGCCTAATGTACTGGACTGTATATTCCCAAGGGTACAGGGCACTTTGCTGGCTCAGGTGTTGGTGATGTGATCGTACCACTAGGTCCAACTGGTACCACAATGCTGTAACCCTCTAAGTAGACGTGGGGGAATGTTGGTGGGGCTCCAGGGATGTGGAAAATGCAGGGGCTACTGGGCTCCCAGGCAGGTTGTAGCTTGGTGTTGGCTCCACACTCAGAATGGTGCTGTGCTTCAGCAGCTTGAGTCCCAGGGGTAGAACCCAACATAAATTCCTTCTCTGGAATAATACCATCATGTGGACTCCAGGCAGCCCCTTATATTAGGCTCAAGGACTATGAGGGCTGAGGGGCTTTCCTGCAGTTAGAACTGTCAGAGTCTGCAGTGGAAATGTGGACTGCTGAGGACCTCTTACCTCTTCCCCTCATTGGGGAGTCCCTCTGGGCTCTGAGCCAATCTGGCCAGCTCCCTTACTTCCCTCTCTATGCTGTCATGTCAAGCTTCTGTTCCTCATATAGTACCTGTCACTTCCTGCTGGATTCTAGAATTCCCCTCTAGAACATCTACTTGATGTGCAGTTATCTCTGCTATTTTGGTCCTTGTTATGGAGGAGGATAGTGCTGGGTGCCTCTAGTCAACCATGTTGATGATGTCTCCTCCTTAGGTGAATTTTGATATATTCCCCTGGAGGGATTTATCGCAACGTGACTATTGATCATGGTAGTGTGTGGTATCCCATAGGGATGGTTGGGTATAAATCATAGCTAAGAATAGTTCATCACTGTTAAAGTGGAGTTGTTCTTATTTTTAAGGTAAGTCTAATACAAGATAATCCTCCATAGACAAAAGCAGAAATCCCTACCAGCCAGCCTTTTTCTACAGAGAATAGCCAAAGGGATCTTTTCAATTCCAGATCAGTTCAGATCACTTTTCTAATTAGCACCCCTGGAAGTTTTTCAGAGCGCTTAGAGTAAAAGCCATACTCTTTACCATAACTAGCAAGGCTTCACATGGTTTGGCTTCTGCTTGCCATCCAATCTCATTTAACATGATCTTCACATTTTGCTATGCCAGCCACCAAGGTCTTCTTCCTGTTCTCAAACTCGCCAAAACTCCTACCTGCCTTGGGATTTTTGGTTCCTTTTGCCTGAACACTTCTACCTCAGAGAGTTATATGGATGATAACTTTTTATTAACCAAGACTCCACCCAAATGTCATCTCTTCAAAGAGGCCCTTCCCCGAACACTTAGGGCTGCTGTGTAGCACAGTTGAGGGGACATTATTCATATTAGGGACTATGGAAATGGCACTGGAATTGGGCAGTGCACAGCCTGTTGTGGCTCTGTGCTTTCTTCCTGGACCACTCTATTTAAAATTCCTCCCCCATTACTCCCAAGCACAGAACCTTATCATTATCTAAAATTATGTTATTTATTCATTTACTTTACAGAACACATGCTTGCATGCTGCCACTTGCATCCCAAGAAGGCAGGAACTTTGTCTCTGTTGTTCACTCCTATATTCACAGAGTTTAGAGAAGAACCTGGGACAGAATTTGGTACTTCCTATGTATTTGTGGCACTTCCAATATATTTCCTATATAAAATGGATTGTAGGGGTATCTCAACACAGACCATAGGAATGGTCCCTGGTTTCATTTGTTCTTTTTCTTTCGGGGTCCAGTGGACCATATTGGCTTCTTGTTCCATATATGAAGTATTTAATAAATATTTATGAATAAGATTACAATAAAGATACAATAATTAAGATGGCATGATGGTCATACAAGAAGAAATGAGTAAATCAATGGAACAGAATAGAGACACGAGAAATAGAACACACAAATGTGGACAATTGATTTTTGAAGATCTCGCCATGTAATTAAAAGCAAATTAAATGTTTTATCAATAGTGGTCCTGAAGAAACTGAGCATTCATATGGAAATAAGTGATTATTTACCTCTAGCTTATACCACATATAACAATTAACATAAGATGAATCATAGACTTAAATGTGAAAGCTAGAACTGTGAAGCTTCTAGCAGAAAACATAAGAGAATAGTTTTAAGACCTGGGTCTACAAAGATGTTTTAAATAGGAAGCCAAAAACCCTTGCTATAAGATAAAAATAATAAATCAAACATTATCAAAATTAAAATTTTCTGCTCATCAAAGATACCATTAAGAATGTGAAAATGCAAGCCACAGGCTGGAAGAAAATGATTATAATACATATATCTGTCAAGGGTGTCATATCCAGAACAGATAAAGAAAAATAAAAACAATCCTATTTTATAAACATAAATAAAAGTACTTTAAAAGTACTTCACAAAATAAAACATCCAAACAGCTGATAAACACATAAAAAGGTGTTCAACATTATTAGCCATCAAGGATATACAAATTAAAAACACAATAATATACCAGCACACATCCACCCTAAATGACTGATACTTAAATGGCTGACAACGCAAGTATGTTTTTCTAGAATTTTGAGCAAACAGAAACTTTTTTTCAATAAAAGCCCATCAACTGAAAACAACACTAAATGTTCATCATCAGGATAATGGATAATGATGTGAATGCATTACAAACTGATACAGACAACAATATGAAAGAATCTCAAAGCATGTGGAGTGACAGAAGTTGAAAGAGTAATAGTATGTGATTCCTTTTTTTTTTTTTTTTTTTTTTTTTTTTGAGACAGAGTCTCACTGTGTGGCCTAGGCTGAAGTGCAGTGGTGCGATCTCCACCCACTGCAATCTCCGCCTCCTGGTTTCAAGTAATTCTTCTGCCTCAGCCTCCCAAGTAGCTGGGATTACAGGTGTGCATCACCATGCCAGCTAATTTTTTGTATTTTTAGTAGAGGCAGGGTTTCATCATATTGGCCAAGCTGGTGTTGAACTCCTGACCTCTTGATCCACCTGCCTCAGCCTCTCAAAGTGCTGGGATGGTGGCGTGAGCCACTGTGCCTGGCCTATGTGATTTCTTTTATATGTAGGTCAACAGCAGACAAAACTGATCAGTTAAGCTTATTGACTGAGAAGGTGCACAAGTAAGTAATAGAAATATATATATATATATGTTTTTTTTTTTTAATGGGGTGGTAGTTACATGGATGTTGTGATGGTTAGTAATGGGTGTCAACTTGGTTGCATTGAAGGATGTAAAGTATTGATCTTGGGTATCTGTGAGGGTGTTGCCTAAGGAGGTTAATATTTGACTCAGTGGACTGGGAGAGGCAGACCCACCCTTAATCTTTGTGGGCACCATCTAATCAGCTGCCAGCCTGGCCAGAATATAAAGCAGGCAGAAGATCTTGGAGAGACTAGACTGACTTAGCCTCCCAGCCTACGTCTTTATCCCATGCTGGATGCTTCCTGCCCTCGAACATCCGACTCCAAGTTCTTCAGCTCTGGGACTTGGACTGACTTTCTTGATCCTCAGCTTGCAGATGGCCTATTGTGGGACTTTGTGATTGTGTGAGTTAATACTTCTTAATAACCCCACCTTTATATATAAGTATATATAGCAGCCTCTCTCTAAGGTTGTCATTTTATATATACATATATCTTTAAGGACATCATTATATCATATATATTATATAGTATATATAATATATATAAAATGACATCATATATATATAAAGGGGAGTTTATTAAGGAGTATTAACTCACACAATCACTATATATATATCTCTATATCCTATTAGTTGTGTCCCTCTAGAGAACCCTGACTAATACAAATTTATATGTATTGCTTATACAATTGGTTATACAATTAAGATCTGTGCATTTTCCTACATTTAAATTATAATTTATTAACAATTATACTAAGAAAAATGGAAAATATATGTTGAATGAAAAAACGGAAATTCTTTACTATACAAATATAAATGTTCAGAGAAGGTTGTAATACATTTTTCCTTCAGAACTACATTTATCTCCATTTATTTCACTTATTAATATTGCCTATTATTTTAAAATATTATATATGCTAAATAACTAATATAAATTGCTATTCAGAATTTCCAGCCAGAAGTTTAACTTAAGAAAGAAGAAAGCCATGATTTTAGTTTTACAAATAACAGAAATTTCCCTCATGTCAGACTATTGCCAACAGACAATATTATACTCTGGACAGCAGTTATGAACCTATAATTGACAACAAGATGACCTTCCCTGATGGTTTCATGAGACAAACAGTTTAACATCCTAAATAAGTTACAGAATGCTTATCTCAGATAGCAGCAAAAATGGAACATATTTAATAACCATACTTTGTATGTTTCACATTCTTCTCCATGGTTTTCAAATTCTGTGATTTTTCTTCTCACTGTATCTCTTATATTCACCGCTGCCTTCTCAATTCCCAGAAACACACCATAATTCAAGATCTTGAGCATTTCTCATAGGGAGTGAAGATGGTACAGTAAAGGTGACATTTTTGCTATATTATTATTTGATTCCAGTTTTAACAATGACATCTACAGGTTGACAGGCTTTTCAGCTGACTGAATGAAGCTTATATTATGACCTCTGTTACTAAATATTATCCCCATTTTATTCCCCATCTTTTTCACATGTGTTCTCCTTTATGTGCTCATGATGTTATTTGCCCAACTTTTTTCTCTATCACTTTCTCATGATCCACTCAACCATACTCTATCATTCAAGGCAATGAGGCAAAGACTTCCTGTTGTATTTTCCACTGGTGCCTTTTGCTGGCATTCTTGATCTGTCTTGCTTATGTCCTTCATATGTTCACATCTTCACACATAATATATATAGAATCACCGAATGTTCTGGAAATTTCTGTTTCCTTCTCCAAGTTCACACTCCACCTTTTCCAGTGGGTTCTGTGCCTTAGGAGCCTAACCTCTTTAACTGCATCACTCACATTCCCTTACTTTCTAGTTTGTGGGTGGATTTTCCAGGCGACTCTTATTGGCTAGATATTGGTGAGTCGGAGTAAAGAAAGATGGAGGTGTTTGCTTTTGAGATTATGCAGTGGTTGCACCCTGTCTCTACGGTCATCATTATTATTGGGTAACTCCTCTCCCACAACTGTAATTTTGCTGAGTTCTGTTAATATTTACCTTCTCTTACCCCATTAGACTAAAGGAGTGTAAAAGTTTCTAGCCATTTCTAGTCCTAGAATTCTTAATCCTTCCTGTGTGTTCCTACAACTTGCCTACAGCTTTTCAAATGATCTCTTCATAAAATTCTCTTTGCTTTCCTCTTTTGGTATGACTTCTCTCAAGACCTTGATGGATACCCGTGTTTGGCATAAATAAATGAGGCTTGAATATGTGACCATCTCTGAGGACACATATGCTACTTTTCCAGCTAGCCATCAAGATTAAACCCATGAGATTTTCATGCTCAGATTCGTGAAATTATCTCAGGAGTCACACAGATTAGGTGTGGGGAATAATCTTGCTATTACCTAGAAATTCCTGGGATTACCATTAGTATGGAAACTTGCTAGGCCTCCTCCTGGAAGGAACAGTGGACGCAATGAATTATGTCAGTTAAGGTCCTCTGGACACAAATATTATAAAAATAGTTAACAATAGCTGACATTTATCAAATGCTTAGTGTACATTGGAATAATTTCTTTATATTCATTATGTCATTTAGTTATAACTCTACCACCACTACTCCAATAAAACATAATAAAACTCATCTCAGTCTCTGGGGATTTTACTGCATTTGAGTATATAACTCTACACTGTAATGTTTGGCCCCATTAGTTGACAGCTGTCAAGATGATGAGAGGTTGAAAGAGCATATACCAAGATATCTCTAAATCTCATTCATTGAAAACATTTTATATCTCTAATTACATCTGTCACCTGAAACAGCACAATGAAAACAGATGAATTTTCTTCATGGTGAAATGACTTAGGAGGAAGATTCCTTTAATTAGTATTTACTGCATATCTGCTATGTGTAAGACACTGTGTCAACATAGGAAGGTGAACTAGGTACAGCCTGTGCCCACAAAATGCTCATAAACATGAACATAAACAAAGTGACCATACAAATACAAAGTGTGACCTAGGTCGCCAGGTTGTAGCACATGAAACACTCTTTGAAAACATCCAATTCGTCCTCCTCATCTTATACATGAAACCCAACTATAAACCCAACTAGTGTATGCACTTCCCAGGTCTGAATTCATGGAGTCACTCATTAGTTTAATAATTAAAATTTAAATTGTTAGAGGGCCGTATTCCATGTATTGGAGGAGTAGAATGCCTTGTACAATGTTAGCAATTTGGCAAGGATTTAAATTTTAATAGTTCTATCCCACTCCAGTTTCATATTTCTAAGAACACTTGATCCTATTCAGGTCTTCCCCACCATGGCCATTCTGTCCTCTTGTCTCTGAGATGTTTAAGTCATTTATCATAGTCCCTGTCTGTGATGTCTCTGAAGCATCACCCACAGAAGGCAGCCTGTAGTTTGGAGGGGAAGGGAGAGATACATTGTAGCATGCCAAACCCTGTACAATTTAATATTAAATATCCTGGTTCATAAATAGCAACTGGACATCCCCTACCTGAGGAATTACATGGAAGAAATAGCCCTGAAGAACAATAGAATTTTTTAAAGTTAGAAATTGGGGGTAGGGACACATAGAGAAGAAACATTCGAAGCAAAGGTACAAGTCAAGGATGGGGCATGCACAAAAATTTTTTCACAAAAATGTCTTCCCTGCTTGTCCACCACTGCTCTGACATACACACCATTCATCTGACAACAATAGTACTCTGAACTGTCTTAGGGAACAGTGATTTTGCTAAATGGAAGATGTGTAAGTGAGTACTGTGGATAAAACCTAGAGAGGTGGCTTGGGTGAAATAATGGAGAGTTAGCTAAATGTGATGTGTATGATGGAAGCCTGTGAAGGTTTTTGAGCAGTGGAGTTGCATCACCGAACCTGGGTTGTTGGAAGGTTAATATGGGAATAATGTATGTGCTAAATTACAATAGGGAGAGGTGAAAAGAGGAAGGCTAGCTGTCACCAATAGAGGGATGTGCTGCCCAAGTGGGGCAGTGCTCCTGGGAGTATTGATCATAGACAGCCTTCTGTTGTCAGACTTGCCGTGGATTGGCTCACCTACCGAGAGTTCTCTCAGCCAATGGCAGACCCCTTGGAGTAGTGGCTCACTTCTGGTGACTGATGTATGTGTAAGCATAAAGGCCTGGACATACTGGCCCAAATCGGGACGACCCTGTAGTGTCTATCTAGCTTCCGAGCTTCTCCTGGGGTGGGTGGTGGGCTTGGGCTGACCTTAGACCTGATTTTATCTCTATGCACTCAGGTTCCTTCCTCTCCCTTCCACAGGTGTTGATCCCAAGGGCACACTTTAATCAATATTTGGCACCTTAAATGACATCTCAATCTCTTTTCCAGAGAAGCCAATCTGAGACATTGGTTAGAACATGATTATCCTAGTCTAGGTTAGGGGCAGTAAAGACCTGAATTAGAACTGTGTCATCTGGAATAGAAAGTTCAGATAGAAAGGAATCGGTTCCTCCATGGTATAGCTTTGCTGCCATGTAGATGTTACTGGGGATTCTGTAATTAGGATTCACTAGGACCAAGTCCATGTGACTACAGAAATGATTCAGCCTAGTCCATTCAAAGCATATGTGAAAACACGAATGAGTGAATAATTCCATGAATGAATTGGTAAGCACAACAGATGTGGTAACTTCATTTATCATCTCATGAATAGAGTGGGTCCAGAAATACTTATTCTACTGTTTGTAGAGTAACAGTAACAAGCCATAGAGAAGCTGACTGGCTGTCTATGTTGTTGTATCTGATTCGGCTGTACTTGTATATACAAAGACTGTGATCAGAAAAGCAGCACAGAGCATTTTCAATGAGATATTTATTGTACTACAATTGCAAGTTCCACACATGCTAATCAGGAATTTGAGATATCCTAAACTGGTATATCTTACCACAGTCCACTGCCAGCTGGGAAACATAAAATTACCTTTTGTTTTGCATTCAAGGTATCAGACTTAGAAAAGGATACACTGGAATTTCACCCAGTATTTGTTAACTGTGAATCAGCCAGGAAATTGTTTTTCAACACTTTCATTTTGTGAGGTAGTAAAAAATAAAATAAGACAAATTTTACGGTAAATGAGCTTGTTCTGTTGTAATTTGTCTCTTTCTCCTAAACATAGAAAGAATAAGACCTGGATAATTTTACATACTATCAGTTAGGTACTTGCTAATTTGGTTTTTATCCCATTAAGAAAAGACAGTTTAGGGGATGGCCTAATGCAGTCAGATTCCTATCCTAAGTATGTCCATAGCTCAGACACACTAATCCTTAGACACTAAAACATACCTACTATCCAGATAACATGTATTGTTGTGTAATGTATTATTCTTATCAAATGTATTTTTATTCCACAAATACTTATTGAGGACTAACAATGTACTAAATAACACACTAAGCAGGGGGATCTAATGTTATAAGAAATAAAAGCACTCAAGGAGAAAGGGAGGAGGGGAGGGAAGAATGGAACTCTTGACAGTGTCACTATTCCTGAGGATTAAAATAACATAAAAACCAAAAAACATTCCTTAGATTTAATACATTATAAGCAACTTTTGAAAAGCAGTTTCTACAGCGTAGAGGACAAAATGTGGTGGGTTCACATTTTCACATTGGGAGGAGGAAGTGGACACAGCAGATTCTTTGAGTTTTTTGTTTGTTTGCTTGTCTGTGTGTTTAAGTTCTGTCACCCAGGCTGGATTGCAGTGGCACAGTCATAGCTCATTGCAGCCGCAAACACCTGAGCTCAAGTGGTCCTCCTGCCTCAGCCTCCTGAGTAGTGAGAACTACCAGCATGTGCCACCACGCCGGGGTAACAGCAGGTCTGAGTAGATTTCAGGGAACTCTATGTGAAGAAAAGGAAAAATGCAGGGTAGTGACTTTGGGAGAGGAATAAAAGCAGAGAAAGAAGCTTTTTTACAGATGTGAAATAATTGATCTTATATGCTGAGAGGAAGAAATAAAAACTACTAGAGAAGAAAATGCAGAAAATACAGGAGAGTGAGGAGATAAATGAAATGGGATCCCTCAAGAGGCAGCATGGGATGGGACTGTGAAGACAGGTGTTGAGGATACGTTTCAACAACCACTAGAGTCGTAGCAATAATGATAACTAATAAGCATTGATCTATATGTGCTATGCCTGCCTAAGGATTATATATGTTATTTAACCTCCCCCATAACATTGTTAGATGTATGTAATTATTATCCCATATTTTAATGGTAGCTTACGAAAGTGTGACACAAAGAGGAGTAGTGTAGATGCCAGGCAAGTTTTTAGGTGGAGAAAGAAATTGAAATGTTTGCTTTGGTGGGCCTCACTTTGGTCTGTAAGGCAGAAGGTGAGTCAATCTGCTGAGAATGAGGAGGAAGCTGATACAGCTTGTGAATTGTGAAGGTTGGAAATGGTTGTGAAGGAAACTGGAAATCATATGAGACTTCCTTAGGAGGTCTGAGGAAATGAGGTTCAAGATCATGGATTTTCACAATTCCAATCAACTTAATTGTGCAATCTGCTCTAGGAGCAGAGGGAGGAGCTCCCAGGAGCAGAGGAGGTAGATGCTTAGTGTTGACACCAGGATCACAGTCTTTCTCTGTAGCTCCAAGAGCTTTTAGCATCTTGAGGACATCAGTGTCCACATGATGGCCATAAAGTATCCCATTGTTAAAGTTCCTTGACCCTCTCCATTCCAATGACCTTCCTTCTCACTCCATTTCATCCACTCATTTCATGGACATTTCATGAACTCATTATAAACCTTATTTGCACAATATATATTCGGAGACCTCATTAAAACTAGCAGTGCTTAAGTCCTCCATCTTTTCCTAAGCTATGAGATTCTTCCTATCCAGCCCGGATCCAAACTTTCACCATTTTAATTATTTATTTTTAACTTACTTTCTTTCTTTTCTTTTCCTTCCTTCCTTCCTTCCTTCCTTCCTTCCTTCCTTCCTTCCTTCCTTCTTTCCTTCCTTCCTTCTTTCCTTCCTTTTTCTTTTCCTCCCCTCCCCTTTCCTTTTCCTTCTCTTTCTCTTTCTTTCTTTCTTTCTTTCTTTCTTTCTTTCTNCTTCCTTCCTTCCTTCCTTCCTTCCTTCCTTCCTTCCTTCCTTCCTTTCTTTCTTTCTTTCTTTCCTTCCCTCCCTCCTTCCTTCCTTCCTTCCTTCCTTCCTTCCTTCCTTCCTTCCTTCCTTCCTTCCTTCTTTTCTTTTCTTTTCTTTTTCTTTCTTTCTTTTTCTTCTATCTATCTATCTATCTATCTATCTATCTATCTATCTATCTATCTATCAATCATCTGTCTATCTATTTAGAGACAGAGCCTTGCTCTATCAGCCAGGCTGGAGTGCAGTGGGACGATTATAGTTCACTGTAGCATCGACCTCCTGCTTTGGCTTCCTGAGTAGCTAGGACTGACTACAGGCATGGCATGTGTCACCACACCCAGATAATTTTTTTTTTTTTGGAGGGATGGGGACTTGCTGTGTTGCCCAGGCTGATTTTGAACTCCTGGCCTCAAGCAATCCTACTTTAGCCTCCCAAAGTGCTGGGATTACAGGTGTGAGCCACTGCAGTCGGCCTTAATCATTTATTGATACTGTCCAAATTACTGCCTCCCTATTTGTATGTCCTTGCACATGCTCCTCTCTTTGTCTAGTACATAGTTTTCTGCTTTCTTTGCCCGGCAAAAGCTGTCCTATATGTCATATGTAGTACATGCCTTATATGTTCTCTAGGAAACCTTCCTTGGCTCCTCTCATCCCTAAGGATTTTTTAGTCATGTGTCGCCCATGGGCTTCCTCCTGGAGCACTCTGTACGACTCCTCCAGTTTATTTTCTGGTCTCTCATACAGTTAAATCATGAGGCTCTTGAAGCCAGAGATACTGTTTTTGTTTAATGTCTATGTGCATATAATTTACTGTAGTGACTTAAATAGAGCAATTGCTTAATAAATGCTTGAAAGATATAATCAATTTCTTTTTATATTAATTCAAGACTGCATAAATGTTCTTCTACTCATCATTTCCCAAGAACATGAAAATAAAATTCTGAATACAGATACACATTCACTGAGTAAGAATTTAATGAGGCTAGACTAATATATACTAATTTGCAGTAATCTACACAAGCATTCAGAAGTCTTGATGCTGTGTTTCTCCTTTTATTATTTCTTAGACAGTGATGCATCACATGCTTATTCCTAAGAAAGTATCTCAATAACAACATGAGTGATATTAGCACTGAGAGGCTGACAAAGTTACTATACTTCAAGGAAAATATTTTTTAAAAGGGAATACATTTTATATTTCTAAGCTTTGTGCTATTTTTACAACCACAGAGAAATTAAATGAGATCTGATAGGGCCTAGCTTTATTACTTGTATTACGCCTCATTACTTGCATCTTGGAGTAGCTCAAATCTGTCCTCACTGGAGATAGAATATTATTTTTATTTTGGTATGTAAAAATAGTGATAAACAGTTGATCTTTAAACATTTGAAGAGTTATATATGTTTTTAAAACACTGGAGATTTATGTAGAATTTCTAAGACAAAAGTGACAGAATAGGAGGAATGATCTCATGTAAAAGTGCTGAGAAGGTTATGACGCATCATCCAAATATGGAAGTTTATGATGAAGCCACACAATATTCCTCTGCTTCGCTCCATAACAGGCTCATAAGATGGAGCACCCCTTGCTATTTCAAGCCAAGGGCCTTGGCTAACACTGTTCTCCAACACATACCTCATGGTTTGCCTCCTTCAGGAAGACTTACTAGACACTTTGGTTAATTTAATTCCCCTTTTCTGTGATCTCGTGGGACCCAGGCATTACTTTATCTAGCCGAGCACTCAGAGCTCTGTATTTTGATTTTAGTATATTTGTTGGTTTCCCTCCTAGACCATGAGCTTCTTTAGGTCATGGATCATGTCTTATCTGATTGTTCATCCCCTCTCTTTCTTAACAGGGAGCTTGGCACAGAGTAACTGCTGAATAACTATTGATGGTTGGATGGATGGATACATGGATGGATGAGATGAATAAGTACAAAATACTAGATCTTTGCCTCTTTCCCTGCTTGTAATGCAGACAGGGGATATGTTAGAGCTAGAGAGTGGAATATGGGAGATTTCTGGTTAAGAGTGTCTCTCTTTTCTCTCACCACCAGTTGTTTTTCATGAGATTTATACTTCCCATATATAGTTAACTTCCTAAAACAATTAGCTCTACTGTTGAATTCCATCCTGCGAAGATCACGCATCCATCAATCTATGCACAGAGCTCACAGAGAGATGACCCTTTTGACACACACAAAAAATCCAATTCTAATGTCACTGAGCTGCCTGCAGATGTCACTCAGAGATTAAAGCCAGTGTCTCTGTACCTGTCTTTCTTTTCTTCATTCTGGGCCACTGTCTCTTCAGATAAAGAGGAAGAGATGAGGATTCTGTTGTCTGTTATGTGCCAGGCCTTATTCTAAGTGCTTTACTTTGTGTCATCTCATCTCACCTTCACACAGTACTGCAATATAGGTACAGTTTATAGACAAGAAAACTAGGGGCTAGCTACATTCATTAGAAGCAATGCGACCCATCGAAAAATGCACCAGCTTTAGATTCAAGCATTGACCCAACCATGTACCAAGATATTACCTTAGGCAAGCCATTTACCTTTTCTAATATTCAGTTTTTTAGTCTGTGAATGGCAATAATAAATGCTTTCTTTAGAGAGTGGTCATATCGGTTAAAGCAACTAGCACAGTGTTAGGCACGTAGTGTTAAGCGGATCTACATTATTATACAAATAGTCTAATATCATTCTACTCAATAGTAAAATTAACTCCAGTTTCAGAAGCCCATGTCCCCAGCCTGTTTAATGTCTATGTACATATAATTTATCATAGTGACTTAAATAGAGCAATTGCTTAATAAACCCTTGAAAGATATAATCAATTTCTATTTAATATTAATTTAAGACTGCATAAATGTTCTTCTACTCAACATTTCCCAAGAAAATGAAAATAAAATTCTGAATACAGATACACATTCACTGTGTGAGAATTTAATGAGGCTAGACTAATATATACTAATTTTCAGTAATCTATACCCTGTTAAATGAGATAGTATATAGAAAACTTGGCATGGTTATAGAAGTATAGGTACTAAATATAGAAGTAGTGATAGCAGTAATAGTAATCTTTGGAGGACACTACAATATTACAAATATTTTTCATAAATTATCTCATTGTATTATCGCCATCTTACACATGAGAAAACAGAAACTTATAGAACTTTAATCACCTGCCCAAGACCAGGTTAAGTGCCAGAGACGAGATTCACATGTCCTCAGATTCTAAATTCTCTCTGCTTTCCACTATAACAAGTGGCCCCAATGGGAAATGTGTTCAGCATTGGTCATGGTGTGGTTGATGAGGTCAGCTTATTATTGAAGTCAGCTTATCGCCCCATTTGCAGCCTGGCCCCTCCTCTTCCTGTGTGTGGAACCTGGATTCAAACGGCCAGAGGGAAGCACTCTAACAGGGGACTCTGGCCTTGTGGAGAGTCCCTGTTTCCCCCTTTTCTTCCTTTTCACACAATAAAACCCTGCATTACTCACCCTTCAAACTGTCTATGAGCCTAAATTTTTGTGGCCGTGCAATGGACAAGGAGTAACAAATTTTGCTTCATCTTCATCTTGAGACAGGAATACTGGGTGGTCACAGAAGCGAGAAAATGTCAAGCAGCAATTTCATATGGCAGCAAGAAAGGAGCTGTTAAAATTAGCTACAGGCTGGGCGTGGTGGCTCACGTCTGTCATCCCAGCACTTTGAGAGGCCAAGGTGGGCATTTCATGAGGTCAAGAGATCAAGACCATCCTGGCCAACATGGTGAAACCCTGTCTCTACTAAAAATACAAAAAACAAACAAACAAAAATAGCTGGGCGTGGTTGTACGCACCTGTAATCCCAGCTACTTGGGAGGTTGAGGCATGAGAATTGCTTGAGCCCGGAGGCAGAGGTTGCAGTAAACTGAGATCACGCCACTGCACTCCAGCCTGAGCAATACAGCGAGACTCCATCTAAAAAAAAGAAAAAACAATTAGCTACAATGACAAGAATGAGCCTAGGCTGATAAGACCCTAACAGAAAGGCTATGGGATAACCTGGTTGAAACTGGCTAAGTCCAACATGGTGGTGAATTTGACCCATGCCTTATCCAGACCTAATTACATGCTCATTACTATACTAAATTACACACCCACCAGCACCACGACAGATCCGAGCATGCCCATATTTAATATAAAAATAGGTGCCACCCCAATTCTAAGAAATCACCACCTTTTTTTTTCCCCTAGAAAACGTCATGATTATTCCACCCCCTAATTGAGAGGAGCACATTAAAATAGAAAACCCAAATTCCTTTGTGTGTGACTTGTTCTCTTGAGCATGCCTGCACTTCTCTCTCACGTGCGTACTTTCTCTTCGCAATACAAGCTTCTTGTCTTTCGCATCATTCTGACTCATTCCCAAATTCTTTCTTGTGACAGTGTCAAGAACCTGGATACTGGCTGGAGATGGGTTTCACTAGCATCCGGGGACCTTCCTGAACCCTCCAACAATAAGCTGACCTCATCAACCACACCAAGACCAATGCTGAACACATTTCCCACTAGGGCCACTTGTTATAGTGGAAAGCAGAGAGAATTTAGAATCTGAGGACATGTGAGTGTCGTCTCTGGCACTTAACCTGGTCTTGGGCAGGTGATTAAAGTTCTATACGTTTCTGTTTTCTCATGTGTAACATGGTGGTAATACAATGATACAATGAGATAATTTATGAAAAATATTTGTAATAATATTTTAGTGTCCTCCAAAGATAACTATTACTGCTATCACTACTTCTATATTTAGTACCTATACTTCTACAACCATGTGAAGTTTTCTATACATTATCTCATTTAAACCTCACAAAACACTTGATGTGCTGATATTTATCATGCAATAGTTACACCTGGAGAAATTAAAGTTTAGGGAGTTTAAGTCACTTTCTCAAGGTAAAAGAGCCATTAAGTGGCTGAGTTGGGATTTCAACATGTATCTTCGCACTCCATGACCTAAAAATGCTACTCTATGGCTTATAACATGGTAGACAAATGCCCTATTCAAGCTAGTTTACCATATGATATGATGGCAGCAGTTAATTGTATCATGTAACTGAATGCTTAATACTTGTAAGAAGGCATTTGAAAATTTTCTGTAGGATTCATTCTCAAATTACTTCCTTCTGAATTAGCGGGAGCTGTGGGTAGTTCTGCACATCTTGCCACTACTCATCCTGGAAGGTCTATTGCTAAGACAGAAGGAGAGGAAATGTTACACACATTTTCAGAGTATTGAGGGCTCAGGCATTGATGAAAATGAGCCAGTAAGATGGGAGTGGGTCCCTGGCAAACTCCTACTGGCCTGTGCACTGGGAGAAATGCTCACTGAGGTGGGTCCTTGGGAAGTTTGCTCCGTTTGCAGCCTGGCCCCTCCTCTTCCTGTGTGCAGAACCTGGAAATCAAACTGCCAGAGGGAAGCTCTCTAACAGGGGACTCTGGCCTTGTGAAGAGTCCCTGTTTCCCCCTTGTCTTCCTTTTCACCCAATAAAACCCTGCTTTACTCGCCCTTCAAACTGTCTATAAGCCTAAATTTTCATGGCCGTGCGATGGACAAGGACCCTGTCTTTAGCTGAACTAAGAAAAATCCTGCAACAAAGGCAGTGCCAGGTACTGAAGAGAGCTCCTGGTTTGATTCACACACACATGAAATAGAAACCAGCTTTGCCATCTTGCAGTTTTAGCAGGCAAGCATTCTATACCTCATTACCCTCATTCACAAAATGGGAATAACTATACTTCAATTACTTCATTAACCTGAAAGCACAAAAGGTGATTCAAAAGCCAAAGATTTCCAAGAAGATAACTAGAAGGGCAGGGCAAGTCTGCAAGCCTTTGCCAGACAGATAGCATTAAAAAAAAAAAAAAAAAAACTCCTCAGTGTGGGACACCTCGTGATCCAAATATCCAAGTTGAACTGGGATTTGTTTCATGAGAAGCAGAGGAGCCAACATGAAGGGGAAAATACAATAGAATGTATGTTGTAATGTGAAGAATGTGATTACAGAGCAATATTTGTTACTCAAAACCCCCCACAAAGTGTGGCGTACTTGCAAAATGCCCATAAATGAATACGCTCTGTCAGGACGAGACACTATAGGACAAGTTTTAGCTTCATCAGCATGTCAGTGCTTATAAGCCCAAGTCAGTTTCATTGCATAATGGAGCCACTGCCTTGCAGAGTGCAGGGCAGGGAGAGAGCCTTCTGAGAAGCAGACTTCAGTCCCCTTGCCATAAGTCAAGGTTCACAAAGGAACATCTCAAATCACTCATAGGTCTGCCTACAGGGAAAAGTGTGTGGACATTCAGGCTTTCAGATATTTCCGGGCTCTGAGGCAGGCACTTTTCATGGTTTCTCAACAACTTCCCATGTTGCTTACCACAGGAGAAGAGTGTGCTTGTCCTACATCTTTTATTGCTGTGACAGTTGTTTTTTCCCTGGCTAACACCAGTTCTTTTGTGCATTTCACTAAGCATGAATCAGGTTCCCAGGATCTGACCAGCTTGAGGCATTGACCCAATTATGTCTCTGAGCCTTCACAGAAAAGGGCTACATCCAGTTGCATTTTCTTAGAAGGTGCTGCTTCCCCACGCATAAAGGCACAGTCCCACACTCAGAGCATGCACATTTTAGATGAAAGAAATAAACATAGTTAGAGACCTGCTTGGCTGCCATGGAAGGGAATCTTGGACACTAAGGTCAGCATGTGATTTACTATAAAATTACAAGAGAATGTGCTCTTAAAAAGAACTGTAGTCTTCTTCTTCTTCTTCTTCTTTTTTTTTTTTTTTTTTTTTTGCCTGAGGCAGGTCATGGAAAGTGACTGATGCCAACAATTGCCATCATCCCTTTTTGTGACCTTGCTCCCACTTCCTGATTCCTCAGATCTGCATGAACCAGATTGAAACTCGGTAGTGCAATAAAACTTTATGCCATAAAATTCAAAATTCACCCGAATGTTTTAGCCTTAGTTCGTCATTTTCCAAGTCTAGTGTGTGAACATTGAACATGCTCAGTGCACATATGTTAACACCACATCCCAGGACAGGAGATGACCATATGGATGAATGAGTGAAGTGTTCCACTTATGCAGCATTCTGTATCTTCAAATTCAGAAGAGCACAAAGTGCACAATACATACATGGAAACTCAGTTAGACACATTTTTCTCTTAAAAACCATCCCCTCATTTACCAACTTTCTTCTATCAGCCTCTTTGAATTCACTTACATGAAAGCATGAGTCAAATACATAAAATTCTCTAAAGACATCATAGAGGAGACAGAGGAAATTCTCCTCATACATTCCACAGCCAAAATTTTGGAAGAAAATACATGACAATAGATTTTTATTTGTCCAAGTTCTTTTTTAGCCAGGGATGCTGGGCTACAGAGGAGCATTTTTCTTAAAGTAGAATCACTGGTACCTCAATGATGCTTGCTCCCTTTCCCCCAGATTTTCTTCCAGGAATTTGAAATTGCCCAGTCATTTTTGGAGGACTTATTGTCCATCTCAAGAGTCTTATAAGCAGTTTCTCCATGGAGGATAACCTACTGTGTGAGGAATTCTTATACTAGCTTCTAAGAGACAAATATCACAGTTCCTTATTATGTAATAATATAAAGAATACTCTTATTTTTACATGTGTGTCTGTTAATATGCTACAGAGGTGAGGATATTTCTTTTTGAAACATTTAGAACAATGGAAATAAAAATAAACTACAGACTTCTATATTTATAGATTAGAGAGCTATTTAAAAGTAGTGTTCTATACTCTTCTGTGGAACGACTGGTTAATTATATTTAATGACTGAAAAATAGACACATTGAAACAGCACACTGTATCTCATAAATATATACAATTAGTATGTGTCAAAAAAACTTTTAAAAAGCTAGGAAAAAAGCTAGTCTACTGTGTTAAAACCATTAGTCATTAATAGTAATTATGAAAAAGGAAATATTATCATAGTGGGCTGTATTTTGGAAAACTTTGGCTGTAGTTGAGTATGTTTCTCAGAAAGAAGACATATGATTGAGGAAAGTCTACTGCAATCACACCTTCCATGTGGTTATATAAATGATTTGGAAGGATAGTTGCTTTATCAGTCAGGTTCCAGCTGGGAAAAGAGAAATCACTCTAGCTCTTTCAAATACAGTTAATTTGATACAAGAAATGGTGGTACTGGGGTAGAAAGGATGAAAAGCTAATATGAGGTGGTGAGACAACCTAGAGATTTAGCAGCACCAGTAAGACAATAGGGTGATGCCAGACCTTGGACACCAGGGCTGTGTAGAAGGTGCTAGAAGAAGAGTGGGTACCTGGATGGGAGCTGGGAACCCAGCTTGGTCAGATTGTGAGCCATGGTGAAGGTGTAATTGCTGCCAGACACCATAGGAAGCAGACAGAAAGAGGGAGGGAAAGACACATTATAAGCCCAAGTTAGTTTCATTGCATGATGGAGCTGCTGCCTTGCAGAATGCAGGGTAGAGAAAGAGCTTTCTGAGAAGCAGACTTCAGTCCCCTTGCTGTAAGTCAAGATTCACAAAGGAACATCTCAAATTACTCATAGGTCTGCCTAAAGGGAGCACTGGTTGCTCCCTTCCTTCTCTCCTCCCATCTTCCACAATTGCCACCAAGTACCCAAACTTACCGCCAGACCAAAAGAAATGGCCTAGGCAATGTAGCTTCTTATAATTCAGGGCATGGGAAAGGAAGAATAAGAAATGGATCTGAGAGGAAATGGAATTTTGACATGCATAAATGCTCTTCTCATAATCTGTGTTTGAACTAATAAGAAACTTACAAGATATAATTTTATTGGACAAGTAGTTAGAGGAAACCTAATCATGCACTTTCCCCACTACCCTTCACCAACCTATTGAGCTCTTCATTGAACCCATCCTTACTCTCTTACCTCCTTTATCAAAGGACTGTTTTTCCTTAAGTATCACAATCTACCTAGGCTCATGTCATCCCGCCATGACTATGTTCCACCAACTAATCCATGTGTCCTCAAATATGTTACATCCCTCTCTATTCTTTCAGCCAAGATTTTTTGCAAAAGAGCATATACATGGTTTTTACACTTTTTATTATTCACTTTAATCTGATTTCTGCTGTTACAGTCTTTACATCTGACAGTCTTCCAATAACTCATCTCTCACCAAATTGAATGGGACTACCCCTTATAAAACTTTGAAGCTGAATTTGATTCTATTTATCTCTCCCTCCTTTAAATTGTTTCCTACCTTGTCTCTGTGAGACCAGTTCCTGTAAGTTTTCCCTTTTCTTTCTTAAATAGGGAAGGGTGACATTTCTCCATGGGAAGAAGAAACCGGGGAGAAGGCAATGCTAGGCTGGGAAAGAATAGATGACTCTTGGAAAGAGTCTTGGAAAGAAGTTAGAAGATGAGTTTCAACATCCCCAACAATCTCCCTGGCCAAACCCCCTATTTTGTGCCAATTAAATGGATACCAGTAACTGTGGAATCCCTGGTAAAACTACCACCATTTTTCTGAAAAGGAAAGGAAATCTTGTAGTTCAAATAGTTCCCAGCAGAGTGGATTCTTTCAGCTTCTACCCTCAGGCCTAGCTACCAGCCAGTTGCCATATGCAAGCTGTCCTCATAATGCAAGGAGGCTGAGCTGGGCATATCACCCTCACCAGTGGTTGGAAAGGCTCCTGTATAGCTTCATACCCAAGGGCTAAAATATAGAGAAAAATTAAGTTCTTCAGCGTGAGCACAGCAACACTAACAAATGGCCACTCCGTGGAGTCCAGTCTATCCAGTGTTTTAAGTTCCAGGATTTCTCTCTCTCTGCTTGGACTCTATCAGGCCTCTCATACTGTATCCAAGCCAGCTGGCTGGGGCCTGCATTCCTCTCTCATTCCTACCCAGCTCTGCTTCTTTGGACTCAGCCCTATTTTGAGTATTCCATGGTTCATCTCAAAAAGAGATTATCCAGGGCATATCTCTGACATCCGGTTGCCATTTCTGTCTCTGCTCTGCCCTCCGGAATCAAACTTTTGTTTCTTCCCCAAACCTTGAGGCTCTGCCACTGGATATAAATCTTATGGCTACACTTTCTTAGGATCAAACATTTCTGCCCCTGGTGGTGCCTTCTTACTCCTGTGAATTACATCTCCCTTGATGTCTTCCTGTGTCGGATAACAGAAAATGGATGGGAGCAAACAACTGAAATGGTTAAAGCTTGTTCTTAAAAGACAGGTCTCTCATGACTGAATACTTCTTATACAATGAATTAATTAGTTAATCAATATTATTGAGCCTCTACCCATACTGTTCCCAACTGTGCCAAATAGCATGGAGGAGGCAAAAGGATACTCTAAAGAGTGTATGATCTAATCGAGTAGATTAATAAAAAGTGAATACAAGTAATGAATGATTAGACCCTAGTACCAATCTGGGCTCTCTTACTAGTTGTGTAACTGTGAGGCTTAGAAAGGTAAATCACTTTCCCTTCCTATAGTATAGGAATTTAAAACATATCCTTTTGGATTATTGTGAGGATCAAATAAGAAGATGAAAATAGAACGGGTGGCACACACTGAAAAGCTCCCATTTTTTGAGCACTGCTTCAGTAAGTGTTCAATAGGGTAAACAGAAAAGACTTTGAATATTTGAAACAGGAAATGCAATGCTCACAGTTAGTTACACAGGTGGTAGAAAATGTACAAAGATCACAGGAGGTGAGGGAGGCAGCCCAGAGATTGGCAGCAGCAGAAAGTCGCTACCATCCTTAGGCTGGGGGGAGTGGGGAAGATCTGGGTTATAAGCAGGGTCACCCATCGAAAGTTGGAACCACAGTGACATGTGGAGTAGGAGCAGGAGCCACAGAGCAGCTGCCCCTACTGCTGGAGAACAAGCCCTTGGCACTGAGAGGGAGAGATACTTTGTTTTCCCTTTTCCTCCTTCTTCCTCTACCTGCAGTCTTCAGGAGATAATTTTCATTAGCTGAATCCAGCTTACTCAGAAATAAGGAGAGCAACTGCAAAGATTTATTGCACCCCACCAACTATTCCTTGGCTCCCCTTGCAATACAGGCACACAAAGGTAAGGACGAGGAAACGATTTAAGGATCAGCCTGCCCAGCATTGGCACAGCACTTGCCTTGGGTATGCGTGTGTATGGTGGGGTGTAGGGTGGGTGGGGTGGCGGATGGGGTCACAGATGTATGGTGTTTGTGCTGGAGAGATGCCTGACACGACTAGCATGAGAGATCACGTAGGAGTTCTAGAGAGAGTAGGCCTAGGCCAGCAAGCAGGTGGTCTTCTTCTTCTTCTTCTTCTTTTGTTTTTTGAGATGGAGTCTCACTCTGTCACCCAGGCTGGAGTGCAGTGTCATGATCTTGGCTCACTGCAACCTCCACCTCCTGGGTTCAAGCAATTCTCCTGCCTCAGCCTCCCCAGTAGCTGGGACTAAAGGAACATGCCACCGTACCTGGCTAATTTTTTGTATTTTTAGTACAGACGGGATTTCACTGTGGTAGCCAGGATGGTCTCAATCTCCTGAACTCGTGATCTGCCTGCCTCAGCCTCCCAAAGTGGCAAGTGGCAAGTGGCAAGTGGCCATATTTAAGAAAACCAGATTGAAGGGGTAGGCAGTAGGGAGTCATTGTGGATTTCTGAGTAAGAGCAATAGCAAGATAAGTATAATATCTAAGCCAGGGCCTTACAAGCAGCGATTGCACTGAGAGCAAAACAGATTATTTTAGAAAACATTTTATTTACTCAATTGCTAAATAAAAATTGTATACATTTATTGTATACGATATGTTGTTTTGAAATATGTATACACTGTGAAATGGCTAAACTGAGCTAATTAATGTATGGATTTCCTAACACACGTTATTATTTTCTGGGGTGATGAAAACACTTAAAATCCACTCTTTTAGCAATTTTCAAGAATTAATTACATTGTTATTAAATATACTCACCATGTTTCACAATAGATCTCCTGAACTTTCCTCCTAACTAAAATTTTGTACCTTTTGATCAACATTTCTGCTTTTAAATACTTTTACATTCAGTATTTAAAATTTAAATAATGGCTATTCTTAATAATTCTACCTGCTCATCCATCTGGATAGTAAGAAACTAAAACTTGTACTTTTCATGGGAATAACATATGAATGCAAAGGAGACTCATTTCAAGTGTTCTCATGATTTAGTTGTAATTAAAATATACCCGATTTTACTCAAAACATCTACAACAAGATTAATCATCTTTTTTTTTTTTTTTTTTCTTTTTTGAGACGAAGTCTTGCTCTGTGACCCAGGCTGGAGCACAGTTGCGCGATCTTGGCTCACTGCAACCTCCGCCTCCTGGGTTCAAGCAATTCTCCTGCCTCAGCTTCCCGAGTAGCTGGGATTACAGGCATGCACCAAGATGACTAGCTAATTTTTGTATTTTTAGTAGAGATGGGGTTTCACTGTGTTGTCCAGGCTGGTTTCAAACACCTGACCTCAAGTTATCCACCCACCTCGGCCTCCCAAAGTGCTGGGATTACAGGTGTGAGCCACTGCGCCTGGCCTGATTAATCATCATTTTTAATTCAAAGATTACTTGCAAAATGTTTATACAGCTTCTTTGAAAATTTATAGTCTCATAAAATTCCACTCTCTTAATGAATTTTATTTGAAGCCCTTGTATAATATAAATCTAGTGATCCATGCAGATTACGATGCAGAAAGATCCCTTTCTTTCCACGTAGCAAATTGACAGTGGTGAGTTCATACCCCAGGAAACTACCCTACAATGTTGTCTCTGCTTATTTGCTGCCAGGCACTGATCTCCTCTGGGGCATTATGTTTCTGAAATATCTTCTTATGCCCTAGACCTAGCACACTGCCTAGCACATGGCAGGAGCCAAGTTCATGTTTGCCAATTTGCTGTCATTAAATTCACTTCAGAATATCCTTACTAAGGAGGCCACAAGAGGATCCCATTTCTATTCTTTCTGTTACTCTAATGTCACACAAATGAGGCTTGAAGTAGTGCTTCTGAGGAAGGGCAGACTTCTTGGGCCTCCTCTGATGCTCTCTGACCTGTATTCAGATCTTCATTGTACCAGTCTTGGGTCATGGGAAATTAGCTTCTCTGAAAATAAGCTTTTGCATTTGCAAGGTGGACTACCCATACCCACATTTAGTGAGTTCTGAGGGTTAAAGAAAATCATGTAACTGGGAGTGAATAACAGTTATTAGCCACCTACTATGAGTCTGGAGTGGTTTCACGTAGCTACTAATCTGCTAGGACACTACTTATTCTCAGTGGGGCTGCCCTGAGATAGTTTCCTCATAGTGACGTGAAGTCTCATTGAATTGAAGCTATGAGGTTAATTTCAAGACAACTGACTAGGTGCATTCCAGTTGCTTAGCTAATCATATCATCATTACATGCCTTTAACAGCCGTTCTGTTCTGTTTCCTATGGCACAATATCCTTGTGGTTCTTCCTCTGAAATATGCCTTATATCCCAATTCTTCTATCTTCATTGCCACCATACCTATAGGCTCCAGACCCCAAGATATATTACTGCAATAATTTCTTAACCATTTCTTCAACTCCTGTATTTCTGTCTCTCCATTTCTATGTACACCTGCTGGATTTATCTTCCTGAATCCTCCCCTCTCAACCTTGCATCAATTAGAACTGTGATAACAAAACAGAATTTCAAAGAGTATTTCCAACTAGCCTCAAAAAGCAAAACAAAATAAAAGCTAAAACCTAATTTTCCTTTAACATTTTTTAATGCAATGATTTTGAAGATAGTAGAATAGATGTCTTTTAGAATATAGGCTATTACATCAATGTGGTACTTTTAGCTTTATGTAGGATTCACTAGATAGTGTTATTATTTTTACTTTTTAACTGAGATCATTAAAAATTTCACATTGGTTGGCAAAAATAAAAAGAAAAATTTCACCACAAGCATTCAGAAACACTAAAATATACATCTCCTCTAATAGGTATTTGGAGCCAAAAGCAATCTCTAAAACCAAGCCCCAATGAGTAGTTGAGGATGTGAGAGTAAAGGGCAGTATAAGGAGTGGAAATAATTTCTTCCATTGACTCTACTGAACTAGACTCTTTGCTGTCTTTCTCCCCTCTCACCTCTCTAACCTAATTAAGTGTCCCATTGCACCATTCACCCATTGCTACTGGGGAGGGTTTCAGTCCTCACAACCCTGATCACACCCATTCTGCATAGTTCATCACTTGGATTGGGGTAACAAAATGCAGAGTGGCCATGTACACCAGATCATGGGTTTCGAACTCAAGAAGCTCTGCATTAGAAGTCTCAGGTCTACTGCTTAACTGTCTGACAAACTCAGACAAGTTTTTAAAAATTTTGGTGTAAAAATGTCTGGTACATTATAGTTCTGGATATATCACAGTTGCTTAATGATTGGTGGTTACATTTTTTTTTTTTTTTCCCGAGACGGAGTCTTGCTCTGTTGCCCAGGCTGGAGTGCAGTGGCATGATCTTGGCTCACTGCAACCTCCACCTCCCAGGTTCAAGCGATTCTCTTGCCTCATCCTCCCAAGTAGCTGGGACTACAGGCACGTGCCACTACACCCAGCTAATTTTTGTGTTCTTAGTAGACAGGGTTTCACCATGTTGGCCAGGCTGGTCTCGAACTCTTGACTTCGTGATCTGCCAGCTTCGGCCTCCCAAAGTGCTTGGATTATGCATCCCGCCCCCACCCATAACGGCCTGGTGGTTACATTTTAATTTTATTTTAGGACATGAGAACAAGAATGGAAAAGGTTAAAGTGTTTCAGAACTGTTTGTAGGTTCTTAGTCATGAACAAAATGGAATTAAAATTTCTGAGTCATCTATTTCCTTTATCTTAAACCGTTTTAATACTATTCACTTTTTTCTACTATTGTACATAGCAGAAACTACAGTCATGTGCAACATAATGACTTTTCAGTGAGCAAGGGGCTGGCTGCGTCTACAATGGTGGTCTCATAAGATTATAATGCCATATTTTTACTGTACCTTTTCTATGTTTAAATATGTTTAGATACACAAACCAGTGTGTTACAGTAGCCTACAATATTCAGTACAGTAACATACCATACAGGTTTGTAGCCTAGGAACCACAGGCTATACCATATAGCCTAGGTGTGTAGTAGGATATACCATCTAAATTTGTGTAAGTGTAGTCTGTGATGTTTGCACAAGGACATCACCTAATGATGCTTTTCTCAGAATGTCCTCTTACCAATATGCAGAGAATGAGTTCCTAATTTTTCCTGAGATCTACGTTAGTAGTCATCAGAGCTCAACTTATTGAAAGAATACATCACATCCTTTCAGAGAAACAAAAATTAATCAAAATTCTTCCGTGAAGTATTAATTCCATGCATATGAAAAGGCAAGCCAGGGAGTATGGGAGCAGGTAAGTACAGGAAATAGGGATCATTGAACCTGTGGTGGAACGTCCAATAAATCCTCAGTGGGAAGCTCAAAGGAAAGAGTAGGTTCTGTTTAAGCAGAATAGTAAAGGTCACCCTTGCTTATTTTTGCTGCTTCAGGGAGAGAAGAGGCAGAGCTAAATATATTTAAGAGCCTAAAACAGAATGAAGTTGAGACTGTCTGGGTTATCTGACTGCTGGACTTTTTCAGTTCCATTAGATTCTAAACAGAATCCATCTGTGTTTCCAACGTTCAAAATCTATACTGAGAAAACAGAGGACATAGAACCACAAAGACTCATTGGAAAGCAAATCATATTGAAAAGAGCTGATGTGCAGGGCTTATGACCTTCCACATGTCAATATCCCCTGTAAATAATTATAAAACAAGGTACTGATTCATAACCCCAGCACTGTATGGAAATTCACTTAACTTTCTTCCTGAAAAATTTGTAAATATGTGAACTTTGACACAAAATTTAAGAAAGGGAATTTTGATACACAGCACCAAATTTCTATTTAAAATTCCTTTTTTAGAGTGAAGAAACATTAGTATAACCAATCAAGTACTGATTTGTCTAGTATCTACTTATCCAATATTCAACATATTTACATAATTGTATGCTTCTTTAAATGTGCATGTGTCCTATGTGTTATTAAAGTGCCTGATGATGAAGACTGGATGGCAAGAGAGTGAGATAGTACTGACTTGTTTCCTCACCAGCAGGAAAGCAGCCAGGTGTAAAAAACAAACCAAAGGCCGGTAGTGACAATCACTCAGATCTGATCTGAGCTGAGGTAGTGCATGCCTGGGCCCTTTACTCTCCTGGAACTCTAGGTTCTTTGGATGAAAGATGGGGTTCTAGGTCAAACCTAGGAAGAATGAAGGCAGGGAACAACAACAACAAGAATACAGAACAATAAACAGTTGAGAACATTGCACTGGAGTCAAGTGATTTTTAAACTCCCAAGGAAGTTGTGGGTGATGCAGAAAGGCCAGATGGGGTTAGAAACATTTGCGATGTTTGAGTTGCCCTGGATAGTTGTCCCTGGTGACTTGAAAGCAGCCTTGCAGCTTCTCCATCACTTTTGGTCATTGATGGAGGACTCTGCTCACCAGACACCCATTCCTGCCCAACAGCCAGTAAAGGCTATCCTTACATCTTTTCCACTTTGGAATGAGAACCTATATTTTCATGCTAAAATTTAGTTATTAAGAGAGAGTAAACAAAACCTGGGATAGGAGACTACAGAATGAAAATTTGATAGAAAGTTTTTGAGAGAGTCCTATATCAGCAAAATGGGAACTTGTTATCAAGGCAGGTTAGATAGCTAGTTCTCTGCTTGTGATACACATGTAATAAAAAATACATAAAAATTTTATTGATTAATTATCAATTTCACTTTGCTCAAAAGGGTTTAGTGTAAGGATAGAGCTCTAGAGGGCATTCTTAGCTTGGATCATGCAATTTTTGAGTTTCAGGGATCTTAGACATCAGATAATCTAACATTTTCATTTTGGAAATGGAGATAAAGAAGGCTGAAAAGGTTGGAAGAGAGTCAAAGTCACATAACCCATTCATTTATTTTTAAGTATTTTTATGGTCTACAATGTGCCAGGCATGTGGACCAGATAGTGACAAAACCAGGACAAGAACCCAGATATTCTCTGCTGTATCCCAGGGGCCTCACCACTGAACCACTGGTGCTGGGTACAGCATGAAACCCCCAAATCTTTCCAGTTACACTGTTTTCTTCAGAGGAAAATAGAGTCAAGTAGTTCTTTTATGCATAAAGAATCAAGTAATTATAATCTTCCCCTCTGGCCATTGGAGAAGGCAAAGAAAACCTGCACCACGTTGCTGCAATCCAATATGAAGTTGCCCTGACCTTATCGTATTTGCTCTTTGGCAATAGTAGATACTAGGAAAAAGTAGGTTTGTTGCCCAGTTTGGATAGCACTGGGCTCAGATTGACTGAATGGTAGGTGAGCCAATTCCTTGGGTTATATGCATTTTTGTTATTCCAGTACTAAATCCAGGGTGAAACAGACTTGATGCAGATAATGCATTACATTGGAGACTAAGGGCTATGAGGGACCTGTATAGATACATTCAGTGGGAAGGGCTACAAATTGAAGGAAGGTGTACAATATGATGTTGAAGAAGTATAAAGAAGCAGGAAGACAGCCAGGCATGGTAGCATACACCTGTACTCCCAGCTACTCAGGAGGCTGAGGCACAGGAAGATAGCTGGAGGCCATAATGTGCTATGCTAGCACTTGTGAATAGCCATGACATGCCAGCCTGAGCAATATAACAAGACCTTGTCTCAAAGCTACAACAACAAAGAAGCCATAAGAGGTAACATGGAAAGTTTTGGAGCCACAGTAAGGAGTTGGAATTTATATTGCCAAAGAATTCCAAGATTAATTTATAGCTTTGAAAGGTTTCTTAATAAAATCTAACACAATATGCAACTTAAATATTTAGCATTAAATTTCTCTAATATATTAAGCAATTATTATTGACTACATATGGGGAAGATGGAATTCCATTAAATGTAAGATCAAGATGAAAAAGCAAAAGTGTTTTTCAAGCAAATGTGAGAAAGGTACAAAGGGAGATTTTGGTGTCTCATGACCTCCTCTAACCCAGCAAGGTCCTCTGGGATCCAGCTTCAGCTTTTCAAAATAATGTACCCAAAGTTTTATCAGTAGCAGTTAGAATATTAAAAAAAACATTTATGGGAAAAGCAAAAAGGTTATGGCTTCAGTTCACATATTATCAAATAAGCCTAATTTATGACAAATAATGTGTCTCCTGTCTATAGCACTCGATGGAGCTGCACTTAGCAAGGTGGGTCAAAGAAGGTGGAGAATAGAGGTTCATGCCACATCCTGTGTTAAAAACTCCTGAGATGATTATACTCTAAGTCTTCACTTAAATTCCCTCTCTGATGAAAAATGCGTATAGTTAATAATGTTTAAGTTTTTCTGCCTTGTTGGAATAGTGAGGAAACAGGTAGACCTTCAGAGACCTAAATATTTCATGATATTTGGGGATTATTTAAGTTCTGCTTGAAACCACAGGCAGATCTGACCCTTTGCAGAGAGTTTTCCAGTAACATGGGAGGAGAAATTGGGAGAAAGGAAATTTATTATTCTTTATTAGATTTCATTTAATTTTCTTTCTGATGGGATTGCCAGTAGATCAGGAATCCTTTAGATTACTGTAGTTAGTAAGACCACCATGATAGCTCTGTGAGTTAACAGGGACATACAGGAAAGAGTTTGGTACACTTAGTTTTAAAACTAAGCACCCATCAACTCGTCATTTACATCAGGTATAACTCCCAATGCAATGACGAGTTGATGGGTGCAGCACAGCAACATGGCACAAGTATACATATGTAACAAACCTGCACGTTATGCACATGTACCCTAGAACTTAAAGTATAATAATAATAAAAAATAAAACAACAACAACAACAAAAAAACTAAGCAGTTATGTCCAATGAGTGCTGATAAATGAACTGGTGCCAGCTTGGAAGGTGATATCTGGTAATATGTCAAACATCAACATGAATTTGAATGGGCTTGAGTCCGAAGATTCAAGTGAGTATTCCTATTCTTCCTGAGTATGTTTTCAAGTTTTGTTTCCTTCTAGTCCATCCCCATCCCACACTCTTACCACAGAAATAGAGCACTATTTCTAGCACCTCACTCTGTCACTTGCCACTTTAAAACTTTTCAAAGATTCATCATATACTTCAGGATTATGACTCAACCTCTAGGCATGGTTTGACCGTTTGTATTTTCACAGTCTCATCTTTCTTGCCCCGTCCTCTCTTTTATACTTTAAGGATAATTAACCAGTTTGGGGGTTTTGGACATATGGTTTTCTCTGTCTGAAACATCACTTCCCCTCACTCTTCAACTGGCTAACACCAAATCACCCCTCAAAATTCAACTCAAGTGATTCTTCATCAAGGTTCATCTCTGAACCTTTCTTCCACAAGTAGGGTTAGAGTTACAGTTAAGAAGGTTAAAATTTCTTCACAATCACATAACTTTGAATCAGAAGACTTATTAAATATATTGGTCCTTTTTCTCATTAATCCTAAATAATGCCTGGCACCTAGATAAAAATTTTTAAATGTTTACTGAATGAAGAGAGAATACCATAACCAAAATTCAAATATTTAAGCACTGAGATAGCCATTGTTCAAACATTTCTAAAAGTTTGAGCTTATGAATAAACAAACAATACAAAATTAATGAAACCATACAATGGAACACTATACAGACATAAAATGTTATTATAAAAGAATATTTAAAGTATACAGGTAAATATTTACTACTTGTGGTTAGATAGAAGAAGTAGGATACAAAGTCAAATTTATAGATTTTGTAAAAGAGAAAAGTACAAATAGAAAGAAAATTTTCAGAAGAACCTACATCAAATGTTAACAATGGTTGTTTTGGAATGATAGAAGTGGTATGATTTTTACTTTCAGTGTTTCATCTGTTTATATTTTGTAACATAAATGTTTGGTCTGTAATATAAAAGGGAAAATATTTTAGGAAATAGAATTAACTGGCTGAGAAGCTCATGATGAGGAAGGCTCTTCAGGGACACTCCTGCGTTGCTGATTCCCTTGGGTATGAGTCAGTGGAGACATAAATGTGCAACAGGGCACACTTCCTTTTGCTCCCCACATTATCCTCACATGGGGTGAAATGACCAGCTTAACAAAGTAATGATATGATGTGTGCTTAGTGGAAAGGGGCCACCACAGTTTTTACCATGTATGCTTCATGAGATAATCTCTATCATCCTTGAGAAAACCACACCAAAAGTTAAGGCCCTACACAAGAATTTCCTTATGGTGAGCTTCTGGAACTTAGCCATGCTAACATGTTCTTTGCACCATGTTTCTCTTGAGAGTGTAAATCTTCCTTCAGACCTCCAGAGTGTGAATTCCCACCCACACAATAGCTGCCTGAGCTCTGAGAAATGCATCATTCATTCCCCAGCCAGAGACTTTGCCAAATAGTGTCAGGGACAGAGCAATCTTTAGGAGATGCACCCTAGGTTAGAAGAACATTATATAGGAATATCAGCAGAATAATTCAGGACTCCAGTTTGGCCTAATTTCACACCTGACATCCTTTGAGGTCTCCTTGCCATATATACACACACACATTGAAATGCTTCCTTCTTTGCTGCTGAGCCAGGGAAATCTTGAGAACACATTTGCGGGGCATGCTCTGTTATCTTCTGTATATGAGAAGGGAAGGCAGTGTGAGGATCTGTTATCCTCAGGTTACGCTAAATGGCAGGAGATGAGAGGGTGGGATGGAGTCTCTATTTTGTGGAAAACAAATTTTCCTAGGTTTTCAAAGTCTGTTAAGATCTTAGGGTAAACAGAATGAATGGAATCAACTTCACATAGGAGGGTGTGAGGAAGAAAGAGAGATTTTCAGTATAAACAATATTCAAAAGGAGACAATTGTGTGTGTGTGTGTGTGTGTGTGTGTGTGTGATCATAGTTTTATTATTGCTCAAATCAGTCTACCTGAGCATTCAGGGATCAGAGTTTTCAAAGACAGCTTGGTGGGTGGGGGTAAGCCACTGGGCCAGGAGTGCTGATTGGTCTGGTCAGAGCTGAACTCAGGGAGTTGAAGCTGTCTTCTTACAGAGTCAATTCCTGGCAGGGGGGCCAAGACCAGATGAGCCAGTTTATCAGTCTAAGTGGTGCCAGGTGATCCATCAAGTGTATACTCTGCAAAATATCTAAGCCCAAACCTGGGCTTAGGTTTTACAATAGTGATTTTATCCCCAGGAGCAATTTGGGGAGCATCAGAATCTTGTAGCCTCCAGCTGCATAACTCCTAAACCGTAATTTCTAATCTTTTGACTAATTTGTTAGTTCTGCAAAGGCAGTCTAGTACCCACACCAGAGGGGGGTTTGTTTTGATAAAGGGCTGTTATCATCTTTGATTTAAACTAGAAAGTTCCTCCCAAAGTTAGTTCAGCCTATGCCCAGGAACAAACAAGGACATCTTGGAAGTTAGAAGCAAAGTAGAATTGGTTAGGTCAGTTCTCTTTCACTGAAGAGACAATAATGTTTAAGAAGAGAAGGGAGATACTTTGAAAAGAGAACTTAGATTTCGCTTAGGAGTGAGGTAGCCTCTTCCCACTTCACTTCCTGTTTCAATTTTGTGTTCCAATCATGAAGTCTGCAGCATCCCTGAATCTTCCACGCTGCCTTTCACTTCAGGTTATTCCCTTTTCCTGGAACATGACCACCTTCTTCTCCCCTGACTCCTAGGGTTATCAGTCTCCTGATGTCAGATGCTATGATATCTCTTCCGATGCTCAAAACAAAGTAAGTCTCTGACCCAAGCACCTCCATACCATTGTGTTTATTCTTACTGTAGGTACTATCACAGTGCATCCATTCTGCCCTCAAGACAAAAGGTAGACAGGGTTTTAGAGTCGGTGCCATATAAATTTTCACCATTGTATTCTTGGTGCCTCCAACAGTGCCAAGCACCAAGTGGAACTCAATACATTTTTTAAAGATATTAAAGAAGAAATGTTGGACTGAGAATAATCTAGACTTAGATTTGAGAGGGAGATCAGAAATATTCATAAAAACAAAATTAACAAAAAGAATTTTTTCCACTACAATCATTGTGTAACTTACACATGTTTAATGTACTCACAGAGTTGATATCCCTCTCTAATTCCATTGCCTGTAGTATTGCAAAGCAGTTACCCTGGAGAGGGCCACTGGAGGAAATGTGTTATAAAAATAAACTTTCCACCTATTTTCTCTATGACTGATAGAAGCTGAGTTATCTTTGGAACATAAAGCCTTTTTAAATGTATTTCAGGACTATCTCAGTGTCATTAACCTGGGAAAAAACACATTTTTTCTATCCATATTTCCCTCCAATTCTCAAGGGCCTACAAGGGCAGAATCACAGACTAAAAATAGAGTAGACTAATTTAGGCTCCGTTAGGCAAGCTATTTCTTCTTTTGTACATAGTTGAGTTTTTTTCCTTCTGAAATATCTAGTTTATTCTATTAATGCTATGAAAGCATCTATGTGGTATGAACAAGACTGACAAGACTGCTGTACATATTGAGTCACTTCCCTGAAAGTAATTCTCAGAATTCAACTTTTGTTGAGCATCTGTTATTTCTCTCTTCAATTGCATTTTGTTACAACTTATGTTTCCGTATTATAGCCACAAATTCTTTATTATCTGCCTGATTATTGACAACACATTCAACTATGCAAACAACCACATTCTCAACACCTAAATATTTTGGTTATAAAAGGAGAAAATTAGTTTTATACATTTTCATTTCTTTGACTTCTGGATTTCATAGGTTACTTTATATTGAGTACCTGAGTCCTTGTTTATATATATATACACACACACATACATATACATATATATATATATATTTTATACAAGTCAAGATATTTCCTTCATTTTCTTCCGTGCACACTGTGATCATCATCATTAATGTTTTATCCATGTTTATGTTTCTTACTCATTATATCTTTCAAGTTCTTCCTTTAAAGTTCCTTCATGTTCTCCAAGTATATCTATCATCTTGTTTCCTTCATGTGGCTTTTTATGAAGGTTCAGTTTGTGATTTTCTCGGTGTATGGGATTGCTGGAAAGAACAAGGTCAAGGGCAATATATTTCTAATATTTCTGTCATGTTAAGAACTCTCAAAGTATTGAGTATTCCATCTTTAGCCAATTTCTAACTTCCACCTCACTTTATCACCTCCAGCCCCAGCATGTGTGAGGTTCCAGTGCCTTCCATTTTGCTAAATTAATAAAGATTGATTGAGTCAGTAAGACCCAAGGCATAGTCCTGATATGGCAAATAATTCTTGAATACGGATTTGCTATGTACTCTTCTAGGCACTAAGAATTCAATGGTAAAATAGAAAAGGTTCCTGCACTGGTGGATCTCATAATCCTATCATGGAAGATGGCCAATTAATACATGAACATTCTATATGTAATGAGTGCAAAAAAGAAAACCGGAAAACAGGATAGTGATGCTCTGTACTTATTTTGCTAGGATACATTATTTAGTTTGTATATTCTGAGAAGGCTCCTCTGATGGGGTAGCAATAAGCAGAGACAAGAATGAAGGCGAGGAGTCAACTGTGCTGATAACCACAGGGAGGATCATTCCAAATGGAGGCAGCACACACAACTAAGGCCCTAAGGCAGAAGCACTCTCTGCCTGTTTGAGAAACAGCAAGAAACAAGTGGAAACGTAGAACCACCATGTTTGCAAGTTTCTGCAGGGTCCATATCTGCTAATACCACAGCCAAGCAAGTTATACAGCCAAACTCAGAGTCAAGGGTAAGAAAATCAGCTCCATCTTTAACAGGAAAAACTGCAAAGTCACATGGCAAAGAACATAGAAAGAGAAATGGGTGAAAAACTGGGACTTGGAACATCTTTACCCACATCCCCACTTATTCTAAGGAATAAACGTCAAAAGTAGGAGTTATGAGACAAATGATCTTTTGAGTTTTTTCCTTTATGCGATCAATGTAACACTTGTTTGATTTTTTAATATTAAATTTCTGGTATGTTCCTAAGATAATATCAACTTGTTCATGATGTGCATAATTTTTAGGTATTTATGTAGTGCATGGTAATGAGTGAAACTGGCTTATAATCTTATTTTCTTACATTTTCTAGTCTGCTTTGATATTAAGACTATGCTGTTCTCATAAAAATAATTGGCAAGTATTACCCCTTTTATTATTCTGTGGCTAAGTTGGTGTGAGATTGGATTCATTGCCTCTTGAAATGTTTGGTAGAATTAGCTAGTGAAGTGATTTAACATTGTTTTCTTTATGAGACAGTTTTAAACACTGATTCACTCTTTTAATCAGGAACTAGAAAGATTTCTTATTTCTTCTTGTGTTAGTTTTGATGAGATGTATTTTTCTAGGAATTTTTCAGCTTTCATTTGGGTATAACTTTGTTTATAATATCTTTCCATTATTAATGGAACTGTGCACCTCTAAGATGTACAGTGACATTCTATTTTGCAATTCTAAAATTGCTTTGTTGTTGTTTTTTTTCTCTTCTTGGTAAGCTTGCAATAGGTTTATCAATTTTACTAATTCAAAATATATCATATTATCTATACTACACTACTATTTTGCATTATACTGGTGGTATTAACCAATGCAGTTAGAGAAAAGAAAACAACTAGGCTCATAAGAATTTGAAAAGAATAGAAAAGCTGTTTCTAGTTGCAAATGGTATGATGGTACTCCTAGAAAACCCTGAATAATCAATGACAGAAGTAACTGAAACAAAGAAGTTGGTAGGGCAACAGGATATAAAATTAGCATATAGAAATCAGTGACCTTAATGTAAATAAAAATAACCATGCGTATAACATAATGGAAAATAAAACTATATTTAAATAGATTGATAAAAAATTTAAAAATTTAAAATGTGCTTAACAAGAAATATACAAAACCTGTGTGAACAAAACTAAAATAGTTCTGAAAGATGAAGACCTAGATTTGAGCAGATAAAAAGGACATCCCTTGTATTTGGATATAATGACTAAACACATAAAGATGTGATCCCAATAAAAATACTACCAGACACTTTTTCCAGTGTCAAGAATTGTGATACTAAAATTCATATGAGAAAATAAGCATACAGGAATAGCTAGGAATATACAGAAAAGAAATGCTAAGAGACTAGTCTTACAATACATTAAAATATAAACCCTCTACAATTATAACAATGTGGAACTCACAAGTGAATAAACATATAAATGAAATAGAAAACCAAGTCTAGAAGTAGACCCAAGTACATGTGGAAATTTAATATGTGAAAAAGATGCTACCTAAGAACACTGGGACAGAGGTGAAGTTTTTAATAAATGCTGCTGGGGTAAGTAGATAGTCATTTGGAAGAAGACAAAATTGAATCCATAACTCACACCATACACAAGAATAAATTTCCAAATGAATCAGATATATAGATATAAAAACAAAGCCATATAAGCTCTGGAAATTGTATTGTCTCTTATACCTTGGCTGTAGGGAAAGGAAATTTATGACTCAAAATTCAGATTAGATAAGATTTGAAGAAGTTATATCACTACGTTCTGGTACTTTAGAGAGAAATCATTGACTAATTGAATTGTTGTTCACCTTTGTATATTTTGTGTTTCTACTGGCTTCTTTCAAGATTATCTCATGGTCTTCAGTTTTTCAGGGGTTAAACTATGTGTCAGCTTCTATATGGTAAATTAAGTTTCTACAAGACTCACACCTGCTGTATATAACAACTATTAATTTTGGGGAAAAAAGCCAAAAAAAAAAAATATACAAAGGCACTTGAGAATGAATGAAAGCAGAATAATTCTTGAGGGGAGTGAAAACTTGAAAGAAGAGTCTCATTTGGAGTACATTTCTCTTGTTTTGAATTTTATGGGAGGACAGGCCAAAATTGTCACCAAATCTTCAGTAGAAAACTCATAACCTTTATGACATGTAGACAAGAGGACAAAATTCAGGGCAGTCTCAGCTGCTGGGAGGTCAGGGAAGATTCCTAAAAGAAGAGAGCCAGAATGGGGGTGATTTTCAAATTATGTAAACAACTCTGGGCAAGTCTGGCTGGAACTAAGCATACATGGGGGTAGATTCAAAGTAGCACATCTAAAAATAAAAGAACTGCCTTGAGCGGCCACCCCAAAGAAATAGTTTGCAACTTAAGTTTGATCAAAGGAATTGTTTTCCAGTAAAAACATAAGACTTTTGCAGTCTTCAGAACCTTATGTTCACTTTGCTCAGGTTACAATCTCATATATATGTGTCTATATATGTATTTTTAAATTTTTGTGGGTACATAGTAGGTGTATATATTTATGGTATACATTAAATATTTTTATTCAGACATACAATGCACAGTAATCACCTTAGGGTAAATGGAATAACCATCATCTCAAGCATTTACCTTTTCTTTGTGGTACAAACAATCCACTTATACTCTTTTACTTATTTTAAAATGTATAATAAATTACATTTTATTTATTGTTGACTGTAGTCACCCTGTTGTGCTATCAAATACTAGATCTTATTCATTCTATCTAACTATATTTTTGTACCCATTAACAATCCCCCCTCCATGCCCACTACCCTTCCCAGCCTCTAGAACCACTATTCTACTCTCCAGCTCCATGAATTCAATTGTTTTAAGTTTTGGCTTCCACAAATGAGTGAGAACATGGGAAGTTTGTCTTTCTGTGCCTGGCTCATTTCTCTTAACACAATGACCTCCAGTTTTATGTTGCTGCAAATGACAGGGTCTCATTCTTATTAACTGACAAATAAAGAACTAGGTGGAGAAACCCCATCTCTACTAAAAATACAAAATTAGCTGGGCATGGTGGCACATGCCTGTAATCCCAGCTACTAGGGAGGCTGAGGCAGGATAATTGCTTGAACCCAGGAGGCAGAGGTTGCAGTGAGCCGAGATGGGCCATTGCACTCCAGCCTGTGCAACAAGAGCAAAACTCCATCTCAGAAAAAAATAAAAATAAAAACAAAATAGGGAAATGTGACCTTTTTATTTTTTTGAGAAAGTAGTAAGAATTTGTATTGTTAAACAAGAGATTATAATAGAAGATGCAAATAAATTGATTGTTCTGATAATTCTAGATCCCAGGCCTCTCTATGGAAAGGTCAATTTCTTATGCAGATGAGATACTATCCAAAACAAAAGTGGGTGTTTGAGACAGTGTTCAAGACAATGACTGAACTTGTACACAGTGAGGAGAAATAAAAAGGCAGTTTCCCTATTTCTTTTCCTCAGTAAAGTTATGTGTTGCGTAAAGGAATGAGGCTCATTTTGGTGAAAAATGCTTTTGTACAAAAACTTTTGAATTCTTTCACCTCCCGGTGCAGACGTTTCAGGCCCTGACTTGAACAAGGATATCAAAATAAGGTAACACTGGTTTCACATGAGCCTCAGGACTGTAATCTAACTGTACCTACCATCTTACTTTACGTTACTTTAAAAAAGTTTAACGTCCATTTACCAATGCCAATTCAGTGGACTGTATTTTCTCTCTTAGGAAGTCTTCGACCAAATTGGAATTAAATTAATCTCCCTTTAAAGTGCAAGAAAGCTTTTGACAGACTAGTGTTTGTTCTGTGGCATAGAAAGAGAAGCATGCCTCCCCCAGCACTGGCCTAAGAGGCCCCACAGGAAGAACTGGCTGCAGGACAGTGATCCGTTAGGTCTATCAAAAAGCAGGGGGAGTCAAGGTTCAGCCTAGAAAGAGGGGTCCATGCCAAGTGTGGCTTTTACCTGTACCCAGGTTCTAAACAGATCTTGGGTTCTCTAACTGACAAGGCGGGGGCACGGCACATGTAGTCAAGAGGGTCACAGTCCTCTCAATGAGTCAGTGAATACCTCTATGCCATGATTTGTCAAAGCTCATATGGATAGTGGTAAAGGAATCAGGAAGCCTGGGTTTCAGAACAGCACAAACATTCTTTTCCTAGTAAGCAATGATCGAAGTTCTTATCTAGGGTAAATGATGAAAAAATAGGTAATGAGATCCCCCATACATCACTGCTGAGATTATTTAGTCCAACTTTAAAGCAGTACAAAATGGCTTCTTGCACAAAACAAGGACAGGATTTGTACTAATGTTTCTCAAACACCAATTATGTCTCCAGCGCTAGCCTCAATTTAACAGGTTTTAAAAAAATGTACCTTTCCCATGTCACAGCCAAGGTAGAGTCCCTAGAATAGAAAGGGCTCTAGAGGCCAGTGGGTGTGAGCACATTCAAGTGAGGCGGTTTGAACTTATGGGTCCGTGGTGGCTGTTTCTTCCCTTCCATCACTAGGATGTTCGTCTTGGGCAGCTTCAAGGTTACTGCATCTTCAGCCATTCTGTTGGCCTGGGCATGGATCAATTCCATTGGAGAAGGCTTCTGGGCTCTTGGTAGGCCTGGGTGGCAAAACTTCCAGAATCATACTTCTGAAGGCATCTTGGTCCAAAGAGGCTCCACTTATCTGACAAGTTTCTGTCCTTATCCCCACTTCCAGAATCCATGGTGCTAGGATTTGGGCCAGGTAAGGCTGTGGAAGAACCAGAAGAGAACCAGCCTCTGGGCTTCTGCCTACGGGAGGAATGAGGAGTGGTGCTTGGGGTGACTGGGCTGATACAGGCTGCCTCTCTTCTTTTGTTATCTGTCCACTCTGTAGCTTTAGTTTGTGGAGTGTTTCTGCCACTGGAAGGTAGTTGGTCTCCTTGGTGGTGAGGCCCCTGTGGGGTGTGTAGCCAGCATCTTTCAGCCCTGCCTGTCACCCAAAATGCTGAATGCTTTCCTGGGTCTGTTTTGTTATCAGATAATTCATGATGACATGGGTAGCTTAGCCTTCACCACTGGGACTTTGTCCACACTGTCGATGGCCAGGGTCATGGCTGGGGAGGGTAGGCTGGCCTCATCTTGCTCCACCTTGGTGAGGCACCGATATTGTGCTCTGGAATAACTGGCTTCCAGGGGACAGTGCCCATGTCCGATGGAGGAAGAGTCATGGGCGCAGGGTCCTTGAGGGCATCATGATAGCTGGATGCCCAATGGTGTATCCTGATGGGCAGGAACGTCTTACCTAGAGACCCACTAGCCTCAAGAGCAGGCACTCCTGGTTGTCTTGAAGCCATTGAAAAACTGGGATCCAGGTGCTTTTTCTATCTAGAATTCTGAGCTGCCACCACAGTGAAATGATGTGATGACTAAGCTGACAGATGTTAAAGAGAAACACAATCCAGCTGCTGCAAATTAGCAAAACTTCCCAGGAAGTATCCATCCAGAGGTTCTGTTATCCTGTTGCCACGGGGCTGCCTGCAGCCTGGAATTTGGCACTAAAGAGGCTCCGAGGGCCCACGTCTCCTGAGAGGATGTGGCGCCGTCTGGACCCAAGCCATGGTGAGAGCAGTAATGACACAGAAGGTCTCCAGTTCCCAGCAGACAACACTGCCCCAATGCGACCTATTGTTAAAGGAAAAGATAATGAACAAAGATGATGCAGTTGTTGGAAGTAGAAGATAAGGGCTTTAAAGGAGTTGTTATAACTATGTGCAATGAAGTAAAATAAAATATTAATAGAAAATGTCTAAAGTAAAGGAAGATATAGCTTGCATATATATAGAAATAAAGAATAGACATGCTTCTATCTTTATTCTTCATATCTTATCCCTTATGTATAAAAAAGTATCCAAAATTTTGGAAGTAATATGAAATTTGAAAATTTATTTCATCATATTAGCAGAATCAAGATGGAAGAGGAAAAGAATGGAGAATTTAAAGATGACCAATAGAAAATATCTAATACATAGAGGTGTTTGTAGTATTCTCTGATGGTAGTGTGTATTTCCATAGGATTGGTGGTGATATCCACTTTACCATTTTTTATTGCTTCTATTTGATTCTTCTCTGTTTTCTTCTTGATTAGTCTTGCTAGCGGTCTATCAATTTGTTGATCTTTTCAAAAAACCAGCTTCTGGATTCACTGATTTTTTGAAGGTTTTTTTTTTTGTGTGTGTCTCTATCTCCTTCAGTTCTGTCTGATCTGTTATTTCTTGCCTTCTGCTAGCTTTTGAATGTGTTTGCTCTTGCTTCTCTAGTTCTTTTAATTGTGATGTTAGGGTGTCAATTTTAAATCTTTCCTGCTTTCTCTTGTGGGCATTTAGTGCTATAAATTTCCCTCTACACACTGCTTTAAATGTGTCCCAGAGATTCTGGTATGCTGTGTCTTTGTTCTTATTGGTTTCAAAGAACATCTTTATATCTGCCTTCATTTCATTATGTACCCAGTAGTCATTCAGGAGCAGGTTGTAAATCTAGAAGAAATGGATAAATTCCTGGACACACACACCCTCCCAAGACTAAACCAGGAAGAAGTTAAATCCCTGAATAGGCCAATAACAGGCTCTGAAATTGAGGCAATAATTAATAGCCTACCAAACAAAAAAAGTCAAGGACCAGATGGATTCTCAGCCAAATTCTACCAGAGGTACAAGAAAGAGCTGGTACCATTCCTTCTGAAGCTATTCCAATCAATAGAAAAACAGGGAATCCTCCCTAACTCATTTTATGAGGCCAGCATCATCCTGATACCAAAGCCTGGCAGAGACACAACTACAAAAAAGAGAATTTTAGACCAATATCCCTGATGAACATCGATGTAAAAATCTTCAATAAAATATTGGCAAACCAAATCCAGCAGCACATCAAAAATCTTATCCACCATGATGAAGTGGTGGATCCCATCCCTGGGATGCAAGGCTGGTTCAACATGCACAAGTCAATAAACATAATCCAGCATATAAACAGAACCAAAGACAAAACCCTCATGATTATCTGAATAGATGCAGAAAAGGCCTTTGATAAAATTCAACAGCCCTTCATGCTAAAAACCCTCAACAAATTAGGTATTGATGGGACATATCTCAAAATAATAAGAGCTATTTATGACAAACTCACAGCCAGTATCATACTGAATGGGCAAAAACTAGAAGCCTTCCCTTTGAAAACTGGCACAAGACAGGGATACCCTCTCTCACCACTCCTATTCAACAGAGTGTTGGGAGTTCTGGCCAGGGCAATCAGGCAGGAGAAAGAAATAAAGGGTATGCAATTAAGAAAAGAGGAAGTCAAATTGTCCTTGTTTGCAGATGACATGATTGTATATTTAGAAAACCCCATTGTCTCAGCCCAAATTCTCCTTAAGCTGATAAGCAACTTCAGCAAAGTCTCAGAATACAAAATCCATCTGCAAAAATCACAAGCATCCTTATACACCAATAACAGACAAACAAAGATCCAAATCATGAGTGAACTCCCATTCACAATTGCTTCAAAGAGAATAAAATACCTAGGAACACAACTTACAAGGGATGTGAAGGACCTCTTCAAGGAGAACTACAAACCACTGCTCAATGAAATAAAAGAGGACACAAACAAATAGAAGAACATTCCATGCTCATGGATAGGAAGAATCAATATCATGAAAACGGCCATACTGCCCAAGATAATTTATAGATTCAATGCTATCCCCATCAAGCTACCAATGAGTTTCGTCACAGAATTGGAAAAAGCTACTTTAAAGTTCATATGGAACCAAAAAAGAGCCTGCATTGCTGAGACCATCCTAAGCAAAATGAACAAACCTGGAGGCATCACACTACCTGACTTCAAACTATACTAGAAGGCTACAGTAACCAAAACAGCATGGTGCTGGTACCAAAACAGAGATACAGACCAATGGAACAGTATAGAGCCCTCAGAAATAATACCACACATCTACAACCATCTGATCTTTGGCAAACCTGACAAAAACAAGCAATGGGGAAAGGATTCCCTATTTAATAAATGTTGCTGGGAAAACTAGCTAACCATAGGTAGGAAGCTGAAACTGGATCCCTTCCTTACACCTTATACAAAAATTAATTCAAGATGGATTAAAGACTTAAACATTAGACCTAAAACCATAAAAACCCTAGAAGAAAACCTAGGCAGTACCATTCAGGACATAGGCATGGGTAAGGACTTCATGTCTAAAACACCAAAAGCAATGGCAATAAAAGTCAAAATTGAGAAATAGGATCTAATTAAACTAAAGAGCTTCTGCACAGCAAAAGAAACTACTATCAGAATGAACAGGCAACCTGCAGAATGGGAGAAAATTTTTGCAATCTACTCATCTGACAAAGGGCTAATATCCAGAATCTACAAAGAACTCAAACAAATGTACAAGAAAAAAAAAAACCATCAAAAAGGGGGCAAAGGATATGAACAGACACTTTTCAAAAGAAGACATTTATGCAGCCAACAGATACAAGAAAAAAACGCTCATCATCACTGGCCATCAGAGAAATGCAAATCAAAACCACAATGAGATACCATCTCATACCAGTTAGAATGGCGATCATTAAAAAGTCAGGAAACAACAGGTGCTGGAGAGGATGTGGAGAAATAGGAACATTTTTACACTGTTGGTGGGACTGTAAACTAGTTCAACCATTGTGGAAGACAGTGTGGTGATTCCTCAAGGGTCTAGAACTAGAAATACCATTTGACCCAGCAATCCCATTACTGGGTATATACCCAAAGGATTATAAATCATGTTAGTATAAAGGCGCATGCACATGTATATTTATTGCAGCACTATTCACAATAGCAAAGACTTGGAACCAACCCAAATGTCCATCAATGATAGACTGGATTAAGAAAATGTGGCACATATACACCATGGAATACTCTGCAGCCATAAAAAATGATGAGTTCGTGTCCTTTGTAGGGACATGGATGCAGCTGGAAACCATCATTCTTAGCAAACTATCACAAAGGCAAAAACCCAAACACCGCTTGTTCTCACTCATAGGTGCGAATCGAACAATGAGAACACCTGGACACAGGAAGGGGAACATCACATACTGGGGCCTGTTGTGGAGTTGGGGGAGGGGGAAGGGATATCATTAGGAGATATACCTAATGTAAATGATGAGTTAATGGGTGCAGCACACCAATATGGCACATGTATACATATGTAACAAACCTGCACGCTGTGCACATGTACCCTAGAACTTAAAGTATAATTTAAAAATATATATATAATACGAAGAAGAACCAGAAAAATAAGATCGAAATAAAGTAAACAAATAACATACATGTATTTATTTGGAGTATGAGAAAGAGACAAGAGAATGGGCCAGAAAAATATATTTGAACATATAATCACCCAAATTTTATCCAAATTTAGTTAGGCACAGGTTTTCAGATTCGGGTAACTCTTGCTTGCTTTTGATCCATCAATTCCACTTCTAGGAATTCATCCTAGAGATTTACCTCTGTATTAGTCTGTTCTCCACTGCTAACAAAGACATACTGGGTAATTTATGAAGAAAAGAAGTTTAATGCATTCACAGTTCCACATGTCTGGGAGTCACAATCATAGGAGAAGGCAAAAGAGGAGCAAAGCCACATCTTGCATTGAGGCAGCCAAGAGTGAGCATGCGCAGGAGAACTCCCCCTTTATAAAACCATCAGGTCTTGTGAGACCTATTCACTATCATGAGAACAGCACAGGAAAGACCCTCCCCCATGATACAGTTACCTCCAACCTGGTCCCTCCCATGATGTGGGAATTATGGCAGCTACAATTCAAGATAAGATTTGGGTAGGGAGACAGCAAAACCATATCAACCTCCAATAATATGACAACACACATGCACAAGACTATTCATTATAACATGATTAATAGTTAAAAATATTGGGTACAGTTTCAATATCCATGCATTGGATATTGTTTGAACAAATTTTGATTAATTTTCACTAAGGGACAGCAAAATTTTCTTAAAAACCAGGGAGGAATTTTTGGCCCACAGTCTCTCATTTCAATTACTTAATTCTGTGTAGTAATCCAAAAGCCACCATAAAAAAAAAAAGAAAAACATATAAACAAATGTGCATGGCACATCAATGAAAGATCACTTACAAAAACAAATGCTGGGTCAGATTTTACCTGTGGGCCTTAATTTGTAAATCCTTGATTTACACAATGGATTTATACAACAATGCATCAATTTAAAAAGATTGAAGAGGATCTCTATAAACTGATATGGAGGGATTTTCAGAGGCTGATCAAAAGTGCCAAATCTAGAACCATTTGAACAGCAAAATAAATTATGATGATAATGGATAATAACCACTTCAATCAAAGATCTGTCCATGAATCCATGGATAATGAATGAATGGCAGAAAAAGAAAAAACTTTTCATTCACTAACCATGCATTCATGGATATAAATTTTATGTATTTATACATATTGTTGTATACATATATTTATGTATTCTTCACAGATTACTCATATTTTTATATTATATATATAATAATTATTATGTGCAGCGGAACTCCCCTTTTACAAAACCATCAGATCTTGTGAGACTTATTCACTATCATGAGAACAGCACAGGAAAGGAAATAATAATAGCACAGAAAAAAATTATTATTATTTCTGGGCTCTCTATTCTGTTCCATTGGTCTGGGTGTCTGTTTTTATGTCAGTACCATGCTGTGTTGATTACTATAGTTTTAGAGCAGATTTTGAGATCAGTTTTAGAGCAGATTTTGAGAACAAAACTGATGCCTTCAGTTTTGTTCTTTTTCCTCAGGATTGCTTTGACTATTTGGGGTTTAGTCAGGGTTCTCCAAAGAGACACAGCCGATAGACTATGTAGAGAGATATATGAAGAAGGATTTATTAGAATTGGCTCACTTGATTTCACAGGCTGAGAAATCTTGCAGACTATCTTTAGTGGGAGAATCAGGAAAGACAGTAATGTGTCTCAGTCCAAGTCCAAACTGCAGAACCAACAAAGCTGTGGTGTACTTTTCAATCCTGAATGCTGGTGAGCGTGAGGGCTACATGTATGAGTCCTGGAGTTCAAAGGCCAGACAACCTGGAGTTCTGATGTCCAAGGGTAGTAGAAGAAAGGTGTCCTGTCTCAGGGAGAAAAAGTGAGAATTCTACCTTCCTCTGCCTTTGCTCCATGAGGCCCAAAACTGATTGGATGATGCCCACTCGCATTGAGGGTGGATCTTCCCCACTCAGACCACCAACTCACATGCTAATCTCCTCTGGAAACATCCACACAGACACACCTGGGATAGCCTGATCATCTAATCAAAACCACAATTACCTGGGCTTCCCTTTTAGCAAAAGAGGGATCAGTTCCCCCTGAAACATTAAGAATAATGCCTTACCTGCTCTCTGAGTATGCCTTAATCAAGTCAAGTCCAAAGTTAACCATCACAGGTTTTTTTGTGGTTCCATGAAAGTTTTAGAATTCTTTTTCTTTCTGGGAAAATGTCACTGGAATTTTGATGGAGAGAATCTGTAGATAACTTTGGGTAGTGTAAACATTTTAACAATATTAATTCTTTGAATCCATGAACATAAAGTATCTTTCTATTTATCCATGTCTTTACTTTCATTCTTCAGTGTTTCATAGTTTTCAGTGTCAAAGTCTTTTGCCTTCTTGGTTAAATTTATTCCTAAGTATATATTTTTTAACAATTGTAAATGGGATTGTTTCCTTGATTTCATTTTTGGATAGCTTTTTAAAAAAAATATAAATGCAATTGACTATTGTATATTGATTTTGTACCCTGCAACTTTACTGTATTGTTTATTAGGTCTAACAGTTTTTTTTGGTGGAGTCACTAATATTTTCTAACAGGGACAATTTAACTTTTATAAGATTTAACTTTTTTGAGATTTGTTAAACTGCCTTTTCTTTAACTATTGAGATGGTCATATGGTTTTTGTTCTTTATTCTGTTAATGTGGTGTATGACATTTATGGATTTGTACATGTTGACCCATCCTACGTTCCAGGGAAAAATGCCACTTGATCATGGTATACCATCCTTTTAATGTATTGTTGAATTCAGTTTGCTAGCATGTTATTGAGGATTTTTGCATCAATGTTCATTGAGGATATTATAATTTTCTTTTATTGTAATGCCTTTGTCTGTCTTTGGAACCAGGGTAATGTTGGCCTCATAAAATGAGCTTAGAAGTATTTCCCCTGCTTCAGTTTTTTGAAGTAATTTGAGAAGGGTTGGTACTAATTGTTCTTTAAACATTTGGTAGAATTCACCAGTGAAGACATCTGGTCCTGGGCCTTTCTTTGAAAAAGATTTTGGTTACTGATTCAATCTTCCTACTTGTGATTAGTTTGTTCAGATACTCTATCTCCTCATAGTTTAGTCTTGGTTGATTGTAAGTTTCTAGGAATTTATTTCTTCTAAACTATCCAATTTGTCGGCATATAGTTATTTGTCTTTTAAGATTTTGTCTCTTAAGATTCTTCGTATTTCTGCATAAGTTGTAATGTTTCCCTTTTCATTTCTGATTTTAGAGTCTTCTTTCATTTTTTTATTAGCCTAGAAAAAGGTTTATCAATTTTATCTTTTCAAAAGACCCACTCTTAATTTTGTTGCTCTTTTATATTGCTTTCTGAGTCTCTGTTTTATTTATTTCTTCTCTGATCTTTGTTATTTCCTTCCTTCTACTAGTTCTGGACTTAGATTGTTCTCTTTTTTCCTAGTTTTTTTTGAGAAATGATGTTAGGTTGTTTCTTTGAGGTTTTTCTTCTTTTTAAATGTAGGTGTTTATTGCTACAAATTTTTCTCTTAGAATTGCCTTTGCTGCTTCCCATAATTGAGTAAGTTGTGTTTATATATCATTGTCTCAATATTTTCCCTTTGATTTCTTCTGGGATCCATTGGTTGTTCAGAAGCATGTTTTTTAATTTCCAAATACTTGTGACTTTTCCAGTCTTCTTCCTGTTATTTATTTCTAGTTTCATGCAATTGTGGCCAAAAAAGATGCTTGATATGATTTTAATCTTCTTAAATGTGTTGATTATATGCTTTAAAAGGCTCACCTGTATCTTTCTTTAGTAGGTTTTACAACTTCTTGAATTACATTTGACTTATTAATGCATGCCATTTTTGACAAAAGTACGAGATAGAAATCTCTTATCGAGTTTGATTTATTCCACGTGCCTTCACATCTCCCATTGACTTAAGATGTGCTCTTTATCATACCACAAAATATTTTGTATCCTATATTCTATTACATTCTTTATATATTTCTAGTTTATGAGTACCAATTTATATTATTTATTGTGTTTTTATTAAATCGTTTGATATTTTTTAGACCCAAGTTTCTTTCATTTATTTTCTTTTTTGGATTTTTCTTTTAGATATTTATTTTTAGAAATGTGAAAAAATAAATAGTAGAGAAAAACCTGTCCTTAGACAGGAAGACATAAGTATTGAAACTACTACATTCTAACTAAATGTATAAATTTAATACAAGCATAATGAAACTATCAATAAAATGTATTATATAATTTGATACAGACCTTTGATTATTTTTCCATTAGGTCTTAGTGAAGATTTAGAATTTTCTTTTCATAGGTTTTACAATTCTCTGTTAAATATATTTCTACTTTATATTTTATGGCTTTTATTATATTTTGGCTAGCTATTGCTAATATAAGGGAAAACTGCTGAATTTTTAATATTTACTTTTATTATCTGGTACTGTACCAAACACATTTCTTACTTCTGAATCTAACTATTTTTCGTTAAAAATCTTGAATTTTTTATAGTAGACTATTAGATAACCTGTAAAGTGATAGATTTATGTTCTCATTTCAAACTTTTTCATCTCATTTTTTATCACGTTTTATTTTACTTATTGTTGAAGTTCTCAGCTATGTAAAATAGTAATGATAATGACAAACATCTTTGATTTCTTACATTAATGGAAACATTTCTGGTGTTTCTCCATGTTGTTTTTATCTAAAATAGTTTTCTTCACCATGTTAAAAATTTGTCTGTTACTCTTAGTTTACTAAGCTTTTTCTTATTTTCTTTTACAAAATGAAGAATAGATATTAAATATTATCAACTTTTTGGATCCATGGAGACAATGATTAGTTTTTGAATTTTAGACTTTTTCTTAAAGGACCTTAGTGTTCATTTAATTTTCCATAAATATATTAATTTCCTTTGTAGTATATGTGGAAAATTGAGGTCCAGGTTGTATTTGAACATGTCCAGTGAAAAAAAAACCCAAAACAAAACAAGGCAAAAACAAAATAAAACAAAAAACCAAAAGCAGCTCAGTCCATTCTTGATATGTCTTCATTTATTTAACTTGGGTGACATTGATCTATAAATCAACAATCTTTTCAACGGTCTTCTAACTATTTATGAATCATTCCTTTGTTACCCAGTTCTTATTTTTCAATCGCGCTGACAAACATATTACACAATTGTTCTCTAAGTGAAACCATATTAATCACAAGTGCTTACAAAATAAGCATATGACAATGTCAGAATTTTGGACAACATCTATGTCAAGCTCAAATTAGAGCAAAAATGAAATTAGCAATTCATAGATTCTTCTATTGGTTTCTGATGATTAATAACATAACATTTTAGCTGCAAGAGAGATACCAAATGTAAATCACTATAACCTCTTTATTTTAAACATTAAGAAATTGAGGTTCAAAGATATAGCAGCACCTGCTCAGATTTTACTCAAACTGGAGTTTGCAGAGCACTTTCATTCATAGAGAATCAGCAGCCCCTCTGAAGCTTCTGAGGTGTTTCTGTTTTCACCTGGTCAGTTCTACACGTGATAGGAATCAGGGCTCAGGGTTTCCATGCTTTAAAATATCCAGATGAAATCGTGACTAAACTTTTATCTGTACTTCTGGCCAACCAGAAGTACATTTCCCAGAGAGACTCCTATGTTAGTGGTTTTCCATCAGCAACAGCAACTCACAAACTGCAGGTTTGTGTAACTTTTGAGCTTCTTGAGTCATTAAGCATTTAATGTTTTCTCAACCTTTTGCTCCTGGTGGCAATTTATTTTCCTTTCCCTTTAGGTTCCTTGCCTGAGACTTCCTAGAACAGCGGTCCCCAACCCCCGGGCTATGGACTGCTATCCATCTGTGGCCTATTAGGATCTGGGCCACACAGCAGGAGGTGAGCAGTGGGCAGGCCAGCAAAGCTTCACCTGTATTTGGTATTTACAGCTTTTTCCCATCACTTGCATTACCGCCTGAGCTTTGCCTCCTGTGAGATCAGTGGAGGTATTAGATTCTCCTAGGAGCATGAACCCTGTTGTGAACCATGCACGTGAGAATCTAGGTTGTGTGCCCCTTACAAGAATCTAATGCCTGATGATCTGTCACTGTCTCCCATCACCACGAGATGGTACCACCTAGTTGCAGGAAAACAAGCTCAGGGATCCAATCAAGTCTACATTATGGTGAGTTGTATAATTATTTCAGTATATATTACAACGTAATTGTAATAGAAATAAAGTGCACAATAAATTTAATGTACTGAAATAATCTCCAAACCATCCATCCCACCCCACAGGTCTGTGGAAAAATTGTCTTCCACGAAACCAGTCCCTGGTGCCAAAAAATTTGGGGACCACTGTTCTAGAGGACAACTCTTTTTCTTTACTCCATTTCTTCTATCAGCTTTTCAAAACACTGTTACATATATTATATGTATAATATATATACACATAATATATATATCCCACATGTATATATGTAAAGTATCAATTTTTGCAAAATCAAACTATTAATCAAACAGTGCAGATGTATAATGAGGCAAAGGTCCTCTCTCAGTAACATCTCTTCCTCCGCCCACAGAGACACATAACTCACCTTCATCCTCATTTCTCAGAATGAATGAATGTTTTTTTATTTCAATGGCATAAACATACTATATAAACTTACATAACCTATAATTGCATAGCAACTTCCAACTCTGTAAGAACTATCAGTCCTGCATTCACCCAACAATTTTTTTAACTTTAAAAACTACCGTTTCTTTGTTCACTCAGCTTTCTTCATGACTCCAGATCTACTCAATACTTCCCTACTTGATTCAAAAATACATTATTTAATCATATTTGGTCTTTTTTAAAAATTGGTTTCACCATGTTTTTAATGTAAAGTGATAAAACTGCATGGGTAACTACAGAATGCAGGAAGTTAGAGATTGAGGTGTAATTGTATACCAGCTTATTGATGAAAAAACTGAGGCAGAGAGAGATTTAATGACCTCTCTGAAATCATGCAACTTCAGTTAGGGAAGTGGCCGAAATAAAAATCCAGGCCTTGAGACTTCTGATCTAATGATTCCACTTCATCATGTCATAAGCTCTTTCAGAATCTTCTAACATTTGTACACCACCTTATTCCTTCTGGGTACTCAATAAATGCCTGAGCTTGTTGGTCCGGTACTCACTATACTTCAAAAAAAAAAAAAAAAAAAAAAAAACAAACCAAAAAAAAAGAGAAAAACATGTCTTATCTTCCCACATGATAAATTGATGTCAGAATAAAAGTTTACTGTAGTAATTTTTTCAGTGTGAAGGTTGTTACCTGTGAATGAAAAACAGTGTTATGAGAAAAGGCACAAACAGCTCAACTAACTGTAACAACAGCAAAATAAATTATGTCTCAATTTTTGTTTTTTCCCTCTTACATGAAAGGTTAACACTTCAACTGACACCAAGTGTTTACTAATTTGGCTTTAGCTCACAGAATTTGAATTGGGTAGAAAACCTTTGAATATTACTTTTCCCATGAATGTTTGCCCCATACTTGGTGTTGCCAAAGAGATTACCTTGGCACTGTTTAAGTTAACATTTATTGACTAATTCATTCAAGCATCAAAGCTTATGAATACTTACAGATAGCAGTTCCCACAAACAAATATTAGGCAGAATATCTTATTGCTAGGCATAAAAACTAGAAAATTGTAAGAATTTTAAATCATGGCTCCACATGTTGAGAGATCAAAAAGGAAGACTCTAACTTAAATCAGAAAGAACAGACTTCAGAATGATACGGGGGTTGTTTGTTTCCCCAGGAAAAATGTTCTTTCCAGGGCCAAGAGCATTTTCTTATTGTTTCTATATTCCTTCCATCCATCCATCCATCCACCCACCCACCCATGCAGGCAGGCATGCACCCTACACACCTGTGTCAAATACAAAGCTGGATCCTCAGGACCCAGTGGCTTCTGCTCTGAGTTTCAGTTTTAAATTTAAAGGCAAACTCAGAAGTTTCTAAATGTGTGGCCTCTTTTCCCCTCTATCAAATCAATTGCTTTTTCCCACACTTCCAACATTCATTTTGTTGTCCACCTGTTCATGGGAAGCAAAGGCACCTTTGCAGACAGATTTCGGTCTGGTTTTCTTTCATCCAATTGCAATGGGCCTCTGATCTTTTCATGGCTGGCTGCTTGCCATGCACGTCTCAAGGAGCACCTCCTTGGAGGGGCCTCTTTTAACCATCTCATCTGAAGTAGTCATTCACCAGCTTCCATCACATCAACCTGTTTTATTTTCATTGCAGCATTTGTCCTTGATATTTTTTCATTTGCTTATTTAATTGGTCCCCCTTTCTGCCATGAAAGCTCTATGAGGGCAGACAGGTGCCTCATCTGCTTGTTTGCCTCCGAATTCTGAAATGATTTGAAACGCAGTTGGCATTCATTAAATATTTGTTGACTGAATGAATGGATTCTTAATTGGCTACTACTGCTTGAAGGTCTACAAATACTGATTCATCCTTGTTGACAAGTTTTTACTTCTCACACGTGTGCATATTAATCAGACTTTAAAACTAAGTCTTAAAAATAAAAACAGCTTGGAAACGTGGGAAACATCTGGCAGAGAAATCATTGTGGCATTCGCAGTGATGGAAGGGAAATTTTTTTCTCTGAAGTAAGCAGGTTGTTGGCCTCTTTATCGGTATCATTGGAAAATGCTTGCCTATTTTTGTTGATTTTCTCAGGAACTGGGAACATCTGACGTTGGGAACATAAAAAGTTCATTTTTAAAGCAGAGTCATAATAACTTTAGGAGTTGAGAGTAAGAGAGAAAATGCCCAAAGAAAATGAAGGCAGTCTGGAGAAAGAAGAGGCTCACGTCCCTTTTAAGGAACAAGTTTCCCTGGCTTTTCGAGAGTGAAACTTAAAGGAAGCTTCCTAGAAAGCCCGCAGTTGGTATCCTTACTAAATAAGCCAACTAAATAGTAGAGGGGAAAAAAATAGTGCGTGCCTGGCTCCTCCTAATTCAGGCTTATACCGCCTCCTGAAAGTTGTGGCTACAGCACAGGCTTTGGCTGTTTTCTAGAACGTCGCTCGGATCCCTTTAAAGGTGGGGATCTTGACGGAGAATGTCGGGGGATGAAGGCGGGAGCTGAGGGCTGGAGAGTCTCTGTTGACATAGTAACTCTTCAGCTCTGTCTCCCTTGCTCTCCGCTCTTACGCTTCGCTACCACCAGCGGCCCCGCCTGTGCCCTCTCTGCCCGGGAGTCCCGGACGCATCCTCGCGGGGTCTCCTTGGCCTGACCCGCTCAGGTCAAGGTCCCCTTTGCACCCCCTTAAGTGGTGATTTCTCCCCGGGCCAGTGGGCGAGCCACTTGCGGCGGGCGGCTGCACCCCCTGCCTCATCGCCGTTCCCTGGGCACCGGTCTGCCCAGGACCAGTTCAGCCGCTGACGCGCGCCCTCGGCACCGGGTGCCCGCTGGGACTGCCCATTCGGCTCCCCCGGGAGCGGGACCCAGGCCAGTCGGGCGTTCCCGCCATGAGCCAGAGCCCAGCGTTCGGTCCCCGGAGGGGCGGTTCTCCCCGGGGCGCTGTCGGAGCCGGTGCGCGGCGCAACGAGAGCCAGGACTATCTGCTCATGGACTCGGAGCTGGGAGACGACGGCTGCCCGCAAGCCCCGCTGCCTTGCTACGGCTACTACCCCTGCTTGTGAGTGCCGGCGACGCGGGGCGGATAGGGCGCGGGCTGCGAGGAGGGAGGCTGTGCACTAGCAGGAGTGGCCGAGCCCGGTCCGCGCGCGTTCTGAACCCGCGTGTGTACCTCCTAGGACGGTGCTGGGAGGTCAGCGAGAGCCAGGGCTGGGACCTGAGTGAGTGGAGGGGCGCGCGGGGAGTTGGGGGAAGGGGGTGTCTAGGTTTGCTCCTCGTAGGTACGCATGGATATGTTTGCCCGCGAGAGTGAGACCGCAGAGTACCAACACCATTGCAGGTGATCAGATGGGTGGTCGATTTCTCCAGACCCGTTCATCCTGTGCTCTCCAAGAGACAGGATCGCTGCGTAACAGGCGTGATCTGGACACGGGGCTGATTCAGATGTGCGCTCGGGTGACTCTTAGCTTCCGTGAGAGAGATGACTAGAACTCCAAGGGCTGGAGCCGCCTGGGTGCGTGCGGGTAACTCCTGAACTCGTGCACCCAGCGGCGGTCTCCACGCTTGGCTTAGCGTTTCGGGCTGAGCGCTCAAGTCCTTGGACCGTGGGACAGCCAAAATTAGACCAGGACCTCTCCCCGCTCCTGGGGCCTTGGGGTGAAGACAGAAGTAGAACCAATAGGCCTCTCCACCGGCGGCGCGAAGCTTTTTACCAGGGGCGTCTGGGGAGACGAGGCTGTTAGGGGCGTGGGCTGGGAGACTCACGGGCTGTAAAAGTGAGGGTGTCGGGGTCGTTTGTGTTGGGCTATGGGTAACTACAAGCTTTTGTTTATGAATCTAGGGTATTTTTTTCTTGTGGCTGGGTAGGTGACGGGAGGGGAGGTAGGGAGTAAGCAGAGTGGACTCCAGAAGAAAAGACTCTGCTTCCCCAACACTGCTGTGACCACATGTGCAGCGGGCAGATAGCATTTCTGTCCCATTGCCCCTTTGGGTGATTGAGTAGTTAAGTTTCCTGACTTGTCACATCCACCCGCAGGCGGTTTCCCGAGGTTCTCAACTCTATAAACAGCTTTAGTTGTAGGGAGGATTCCTCCCCATAGGTGCCTGGCCTACCCTCTTGATAGATGGGTGCTGTGTCAGGGCTGCCCAGTCTCAAGGCCTGCGGTGCCCTTCTGAAGTAAGAGGTGAGCCCCAGTAAAGGGAGCACCTAAAAGAGGTGAGCCCCAGTAAAGGGAGCATCTAACTTTTCTCAAAGATAAAGGAAAATAGTTAGAACTGGTTTCATTCATCTTTGTGCTGTGCAAGTTAAGACCTTTTACAATTGTGTATATGTTTTTCTTTTTAAAAGTTCAAGACATAATTCCGTACCATACAATTCCCCCATTTAAGCTGTACAATGCACTATTGTTTAATACATCCTTAAAGTTGTACAGCCATCACCAATATCTAATTCCAGGACAATTTCATCGTCCTTCAAAGAAATCTTATACTTCATGTGTTAAATTAGAAGATATTTTTATTTCTCATAGTACAGACTCTTCCAACTTTAATGGGTAGCATACAAATCATCTGGAAATCTTGTTAGAATGCAGATTTTGAGAAGGCAGGTCTTAGGTTACAGCCCAAGATTCTCCATTTCTGACATCCCTCAGATGATGACAAGATTGCTAGTCCATGAATCACCTTCTGAATAGCAAGGTGATATATGACAAGAAAAAAGAGTGGAAAAAAATAAATTAATCCTGGATATTCTGAAATGCTATTTTAAAATTTGCTTTGAAGGTGTAAGTTTAAGACATAGATGGAATTTTTATTGGCTTAAACTTGAGATCTCCGATGTCTGAGGGTTATAGGTTTGGCAACATTACCTCCTGGCTAAACTAGGTGACTAAAAATTTATACTGCTTTTTAAAAATTAGACTGGCCCATGAACAAAACCTTTTTTCATTCAGTAATCCCTATAATCACTTGTCACTGTGTCTGTCAAAAAATTATTTGATTAAAAAAACTTGTGGTTATATATCAGTAGTGAGAGAGACTAAATAAAGTAATAATGCCAAGTTGTCCTGAAAACTTTCCCTAGTGCTTTCTTCAAATGTGTCTTACTGCCTAATTTGTCTAATTATTGTCATTACGTTTTTTAGCTGTAGGTTCTCACTGTTACCCAGGCTGTCCTCAACATGCAGTATTTAGTGAATATGTATTTTTCTCCCTTAGTTCAAGAATCCTGGACTATTAAAAAATAGAACTGAGCAGCAGAGTGATCAACAGAAATATTTTAATGTGCTTCAATTCATAACATCCACCCTCTGCATGACGTCAGAGGTACTATAATACATGTAAGAGTGAGCCATGCTCTAGAATTTGAGCTTGGTTTTATGTGAATCTATTATTTCCAAAAGGTTCTATAGCTACATTTCATCCACTGTTTTCTCTGACAAGGTTTTAATTTTTTTCCAGTTGAATAATCAACTAACAGAAACATTTTAACCAATAAACAAAAGTACTTCACACCTATGATGTATAAGAAAGAGCTAAAGAAAATTACTCCCTCTGGTAGAGTAGAAATCAACTCTTCCATATGCTTTTGACTTGTGAGTTACACAATTTCATTTTTTTTTCAGAGTAGGGGGTATACCATTTCTGAAAGTGGCAATCACTAGTACATTTTAGATATGAATATTGCCATTTTCTCAAATCACTGAGATTTTCCCTTATGAGATTCCAAGTCTTTGTAAGTTGTCATTTCTGTGGAATGAATTATATGACTCTTGCCAAAAATTTCTCTTTCAGTTTTCTTATTTAGAAAGATTTTACATATATTTACGGGGCTTTTACTGCTGAAAATTGTGGTAAATTATCTTATTTGTGAGCAATTATGTGTTATAAGGCCTTAATTGTTAAAGTAGTGACAAACTGAAATGATGTTTAGAAGAAAATGACTCAGATTTTCTCTTTGTTCAACGTTCAATAGCAAATCAATTAATACACTCTATTGTTATCAATTTGTAATGGCGATTAGCAAGAAAGGCCCATGTCCTGCCAAGGTCCCAGGAGGCATTTTAGATTTCCTTTATTTAGAACTTTAAAGATATGTCTATAGTTCATCACTTCTGAACTTGGGGAAGAATCCCAGACATTAAAAAAAGTTAAGCAGTTCTAAAATCTCAAGATCTGGAAACACAGTCCAGCTAAACTTCCTACTTGGGAAGGAGTAATTGATTAATTATGAATAATGAAACAGTAAACTGTAAACTAAAGCACTGGCAATGCAGTTGACTAAGACAATCTGAAAAATTTATGGTTACAGACACCTAGCAGTACTGAATAAAAGATTTTAAATGATTTTAAAACATTTCCCAATTTTGTGAAAAATAAAAGGGTAATCTACCATGAGCTAAGAACAAAGACAAAGATTGTGAAGTGACGATGTGGTTGTCCTGTGAGTTATGCATCTCAGTGACCAAGGAGCCTGGAATCTAATGTCCATATGAGACAGAAAGAAGGCAAATTCTTGGTGCCAGATGAGGCAGAGAGCTGGAACTGAGATATCTCTGTCCCCTGCATAAAACCATTAAATAAAAATGTAGGCTAGAAATATATGCCCACCAGCATAGAGTGAGAACAGGAAATTTTATTAGTAAGAAGAACTCTCCCCCTTGAGAATATCGTTTTTGGGATTTTTGTTTTTATATCCTACCTAACTAGAAATTCTCAACCTGGAAAATACTCCTGAGGCTCCTACAAGAGCAAAACATAAAATCATTATGAAAGACTAGTACCAAGCATCTAGATTGCCTAGGCTTTTCAAGAAGAAAGCAAGTCCTGCTAAAGATATGCTTGCTATAATGAATAACAAAACACACAAGGAAATAGTCAACCAAGAGTGAGAGTCAGTGGACGATACGATCCATGAGTGAGAGGCAATATAAGACATGCAGTAGCCAGTGGATTTTTTAAAAAGTTGAGATAATCAACAACATGAAAAAGAATATTTAAAAGTATGTATAAATATTGAAAATATAAAACAAGAAATCAAACTTTAAAAAAAAATGACATTTTTAAAGAAAAGGACAAATAGAACATCTATAAGTAAAAAATACAATTCTTACAAAAATTCAATGTAAGGGTTAAATACCCAAAATGCAGAGACATAAAAAATATTTTATATGAACATTGTTAAGAGTAATGGAGCTAGAAGGTAAGAATTCCAGGAAAAGAAAACATGTAGAAGTGGGAGAGGCAACACTTGAATAGATAATGGATGAGGATTTTCCAGAAATAATGAATTTTCATGTTCATGAAATATACCAATATTACTGTAAAACAGAAAAATAAACCCATTTAAACATATCATTTAAATTGCAGAACACCAAAGACAGGAGGAAATACTAAAAATTAATCAAAACATAGAGATTTGAATGAGAGTTTTAAAATTCAAAGTATTTACAGTGGAAATGCACTCATAATATATTTTGATATTACCTTGGTTATAGAATGTATAGCTTGTAAGAACAATGGATTTGCCATTACGTAAAAGGTTTACTCTCTAGTTTTTAATGGAGTCAGTGCTCCACTGCTGATAAGGTCTCTGATGGATATGTACTAAAAATTTTTTAAAGGTGACTTATTGAATCACAGTCTTAGGGGAAACTGAAAGTGATTCTTAATGTTATCCTCTATTCCATATGAAAACACAAAAAATGACTTTTTAAAAATGAGTCACAGATCCTTTAAAACTTTATTGACTTCAAGAGGGTTTTGGATGACTTGAACCCCATTTATGAACCCCAAGATCCAGAGTTTGAATTCCCAGTTTAAAGTAATGTAATATCAGAGACCACAAATAAATAAAATACCCCACATAGTGCTTTCTTTTCTCCAGGCAAAAAAAGTTAGCATTGAACACATTGATAAATAAATAAGAGAATGAAGCATTCAGACCTTAGGCTAGAGAATCTTTCCTGATATTACTTGCCAATAGGGTAACTTACTCTCTTAAAGAAGTTTAAGATTGAAGAACATGGACTCAGGCCTATGCATCATATTACATTATCATACCCTTGTTGTCTCTCCCTTGTTTTTGGCAACCCTGATCATTGAAACATCTGCTACACATTTCTACACTTATTTGTTCACATGTCCTTTTCCTCTTACTAAAGCGTAGGCCATAAGAAGTGGGTCTGTCCTTCATCCCCCTATGCTTAACACAGTACCTAGCAAAGAGAAGGTGCCATGTAATTTGTTCCTCAACAAAGATATTTCCTCCTCGGTATTTATTCTAGTAAGAAATACAATGATGCCAGCTGCTTTAATAAAATAGCATCTGGATCAGCTAAGTTAGGTAGAAGAGTGAATGTCCATATCAAAAGAGATACCTTTATCTTATATTCCAGCTGCCTGTCACAAAGATTCATCTTTCAGGGAATCTTTCACTAATCACTACACGTTTCTTTTTAGCTTTCTAGCCTGAGGCTCTTCCCTTAAAGTTCTCTCTGCACACCTGAGGTGAGGCTGTATCTTTACCAGAGAGAATTACTAAAAAGGGAAAAACTCCTGGCTGGCTATAACTGCTCTTCCAGCTCATTTATGGAGTCTCCTAGGGACTGACCCTTGCCTGGACACAAGCATCATCTCTCTGGCAGTGAGTGTTCTTGCTTTCCCTCTGCAGACCGTCCTCAATTAATCTAGTCCTTAGTCCTAGCCCAGACTGAAGAATGACTGCCTTCCCACCTCCCACCACAACCTTTTTCTTTGGTGTAATATCTGCTTTCCAAACTTTGTCTTTTAAAAATTCTCCTTCTTTCCTAGATGATTGACATTAGATATGTCTACTGCTTTGAGCAAAGATACCGCCACTGATCCACAGAGGTGTGGCTTTACTCTCTGACCCCAAAGGGGCAGTCACATCAGAACACGACAGCCCAGCAGCAGTATAAGGTATTTCCAAATAAAATTAAAGGGTTGATTTTCTTACAAGACATATTTATTGAATGATACGTGAAATCAATAAAAGAGAACATGCACAACACCATGATTTCTTACACATACGTAGTGGTTTAGAATGCAGAAAGAATCCTATAATCTATTACACCCTTTGAAATAGCATCTATAACCATAAAGCCAAGACCTGGACTTTGGTGAAAGATTTGCAGTGTGGAAGCTTGCTCTTCCAGGGGAAAAGCACGTGTAAAAACACCTTTGAATCTGGCTCACCTTCTATTAGGAGTAATCATCTCCCCCAACCACTTGGATTAATGGTGGGTCTCATAGCTGATGACTTTGAAGCTCTGTGTTCTGCATGGAAATGACCTGTTTTGTGTTGAAACCTCCCCTGGCTTGAAGTAATCAACTCCACTGGTAACACATTATTATCGTGAAACGTTTTTAGGATGCCAGCATTGTAGGTTGTGGAATGATTGCCAGATGTTCTTAAAAGCCCACATTTATTCTGTAACAAAATGTTTGTCTCCAGGAAGACATTGCATAATTTTTTTTTCTCTAGACAGTTATGCTCCTTGAGTTGTAAGAAGTAACTTCATAAGGCAATTCATCTTAAAGAAGGTAAAAGTCATAAACGGAAAACATTTTCTTGAGTCCATTCTTATTTTTCTCCCTCTTTCATAAAAAATGCCAAATATAATTGGTTCCAGTTGGATACAATTACCATGTGTGATTGCTCTTTGTTTAGGAATCTTCTGATGGCTTTCAATACATGCAGAAGTGCTCATCCATATGCCAAATTTCAATTAAACTTTGGCATCTAAAATTTGGTATGCTGCTCAAGAGGCTTTAAGCCATTGGAACTGACTGAATCACAGTTCTTATAGAATCTCTGTTTAGAGCAGAATACAGAAATGAGTGTTACACATACTCAAACAACCTATATGATTGCAGCATAACTGTTCTCCACCTAATTCAGCTCTCAGCCATGACAAAGAGGAGAAATGATGTTAACTAGAATTAGATACAGTTTAATGTAAGTTGCTGTTTCTGTGAAGGAGTAATCCAAAATATTTATGTATATTTGGGGCAACTAACATTTTTTGAATACCTATTCTGTAGCAGGTTATTTTCTAGTTGTCATACAAATGTAATTAGATCTTCAGAGCATCCACTCAGCTATTTTTAGCATCCATTTTATAAAGAACAATGTTGAAACTTAGAAATGTTAAACAATGTGCAGAAAGTTATACAGCCAGTAAGTCGTTGTCAAGTGGGCAAAACCCAGTATATTTTGGGCTGGAACACGTGGACCGAAGGGCTGGCAGGTTGCATGGAGTCCTCTATTCTCTCAGTATCCCATATCTCAGTCCTCTATTCTCTCAGTATTCAGCCAGGCACAGCTGGATACAGGTGGATTATGCTCTTCAAAAGTGCACTCACCCCCATTCCTTCTCTTCTCCCTTTTCATAGGAATTTGGAGAGCCACACATTGGCTCTGATCTACTGAACTAACATTCCTTGTGCTGTGCTCATTATATCTAAGTTATATCCTGGGTGCAGGCAGAGGACTGGAAGAAAGGGGCATAAATAGCAGTAATAAGTATGTTTAACCCTCACTTTCTCTTTCTGTTGAAATCTTAGCCATCTTTGAAGGTCAAGCTTTATATCTCCCTTATTTCATTAATTGATTAATCTATTTATTCTTTCACTTCTGTTGATTTTATATGATTATGTCCAGCAAGCATAGAAATAATAGCTAGATTTATTAGAGATTTCTGTGTGCTAGGCCATTCTCCAAGTGCTTTGCAGGTATTAACTCATTTAATCCTTATAACCTATGAGATACGCATTTTTATAATCCTCACTTTACTGATAAGGAAAAGGAATCACAGTAAAAAGAAGGTAGGTGACTTGCCAAATGCTACACAGCTAGCAGTTGGCACAAATGGGAAGAAAGAAAGGGAAGAGCAAAGGATTTCGTTTCATCTCTTATTTCAATAAAGAGTGAAACTAGGTTTTGAAAAATTGCCAATCTTTGTCACCAAAGGAAGACTATGAATGTAACAAAATTGTGTGTCGATTGCTAATGTTACCAAAGATCCACAAACTGATCATGACTAAAGACTGTGAAAGGCAAGGCTTTCTTTTACTTTTCAATGCCATCATGTGGATAAAATTGCTTCTGTGCTATAATGCAGGTTGTTTTAGAGACATTGACTCACATGACAGTGTGAAACTGGGGATTTCACCACAATATTTGCATAATTTTAAAGCATTTACATGGTATTCATCTAAAAATATAAGTTGCTGGGAATCAATTATAGTGTGGATAGTCATGTTAAGATTGACTGCCTATTCAAAGCAGAGTTCATGTTTCAGTTGCAGCAGCTTTGGTTTTTGACACAAAAAGCATTTTGTCCTGACTTGCACTAGCACAAAACTTAAAACACACACACACACACACACACACACAAAAAAAAAACAACCAACCAAAAAAAACTAGGAAGAATTCTTTTCACGGGACTCACTAACAAAACTATCTTAAGAGTTATGAGTCATAATAAGAATTATAAATGGCAATTTCTAAAGGTAACTTAAAAATTCTTTTAGGGAGTTAAACTGTTACGGATAAAAATCATTTTTGTTGTTGCTGTGTTAGCCTTCTTGAAACAGAATTTTGCATGGAGTAGACTGAAGGGTGGCAGAAGCAGCTATAAAAAGCTGATCCCTGGGCAGTAAGAAAATCCTCACACTTACCTAGAGGAAGGATTTCTGCAGGAACCCTTTTCTTGGAGGGGCATTGAAGGCCAGACACTGTATTCCGTCTGGAAAGATGCTTAATTTATTTCAACAAACATTTGTTTAAGTTCCTTTGGTACATTAGGCACCATGTTAGGGTAACCATGAATACCATATAGCATGAAGTCTAAACTTCTATCAATTGTAACCTGCTCTGACATTTTATGTGTCTTTAAGAAGTAAGCAAAAAGAAGGGTTATCAGTTAAATTATATCTTAGATTTTTATTTTATACTTCTTAAAACAGTTCTTTATCCTCAATTCGATATAGATTTGGATCATCTATAACTCAAGCACATAATAAAAAAGAAGATATAAACAAAATACATTTGTTATGGTATTCTTAAGTTCCTTCACATTTAGGGATGGAGTCTTCAGAATCGCTTTTCAACTCAGAAGCTTCAGTGCCCATATTTTTTCACAGTGCTGTGCTCTGTGCCAAAAGGATATTGGTGATGAAGGATTTCTTTAAAACAATCTAAAGAATCCATAATAGACCAAAAGCTTTTGGTGCTAGACAATTAAACTGACTTTGCAATTACATATAACTAGCCTATTTCGACTAACAGTTCCAGAATGTTGCTAAACAAATCTGATTCCACACTGTTCCTCATGTATTCTCCACCCTTCTCAGCACACACACACACACACACACACACACACACTTGTTTCTCAGGCTTGAAAGGAGCTTCACTACTGTTCTCAGGATTTTTTTCAAGCCATGCTATTCATTCTGAAACTCTGGATGCTATTGTTTTTAATGTTGGCACATGCATTGATGATGAAAACTATGTCACGGTAATGACTGACACTTGACTGACAGTGATTGCAAGAAGGCTTAGATTATAAGACATGTTGTGTCTAGAGAAGTTAAAATGGGAGAAATATGTGTCTTAGAATCAATGAAATATGATGTTCAGTGTGCTAGAGTTACTGTAAATGAGGAAGAAGAGGAAACATGGAAGATTACAAGGCAAACAGTATTGTTTATGATCTGTCCAAAAGCTAAGAAGTTTGGATTTTATTCTCTAGCTGACTTTAAAACACAGATAAGACTATGCCAGGCCCTTGCTTTATTTACATTAGCTTATTTGATCCTCACAACAAACCTGGGTGGTTGGTAATATTATTTCTACTTGTAAATGCAGAAAAAGAAGTTCAGAAAGGTAAAATAATTTGCCAAAGAATTAATAGTTCTTAAGTATCTCAGGATTTGGGCTCATATTTGACTGTTTTGTTTATTTGGTTGTTTGCTTTTACTGGTCTACGCTTCCTCTGAAGTAGAATACCAGTTTGATGAGGAAAGGATGTACTCTGTAAAAAATGACTAGCATCTGGTAGGGACTCAAGACATATTTGTGAAATGAATAAATCAATGCCTGCCTTATACAAAATTATTTCAGTGTATTGGCCTTATCTCTACAATTCTTTCTTCTATGGACATCATACGGTATCACCAGACTTTGCCTTTTAGGGTATCAAGTTTTCATCTTAACATTTTTAGAAACACATTATTGGAGTTTTATATTCTTGAAGCTTAGGTCATTTGACAAGTTGCATTTTTTAAATTAAACTTTAAATTTTGGGGTACATGTGCAGAACATGCAGGTTTGTTACATAGGTATATGCATGACATGGTGGTTTGCTGCACCCATCAATCTGTCATCTGTATTAGGTATTTCTCCTAATGCTATCCCTCCAATAGCCCCTCACCCCCTGACAGGCTCTGGTGTGTGATGTTCCCCTCCCTGTGTCCATGTGTTCTTCTTGTTAATCTCCCACTTATGAGTGAGAACATGCGGTGTTTGGTTTTCTGTTCTTGTGTTAGTTTGCTGAGAATGATGGTTTCTGGCTTCATCCATGTCTCTACAAAGGACATGAACTTATGACTGCATAGTATTCCATGGTGTATATGTGCCACATTTTCTTTATCCAGTCTATAATTGATGGGCATTTGGGTTGGTTCCATGTATTTGCTATTGTGAACAGTGCTGCAGTAAACATATGTGTGCATATGTCTTTATAGTAGAATGATTTTTAGTGCTTTGGGTATATACCCAGTAATGGGAATGCTGGGTCAAATGGTATTTCTAGTTCTAGACACTTGAGGATTGCCACACTGTCTTCCACAATGGTTGAACTAATTTACACTCCCACCAACAGTGTAAAAGTGTTCCTATTTCTCTACATCCTCTCCAGCATCTGTTGTTTCCAGACTTTTTAATGATCACCATTATAACAGACATGAGATGGTTTTGATTTATGGTTTTGATTTGCATTTCTCTAATGATAAGTGAAAATGAGCATTTTTTCATATGCAGTTTGTTGGCTGCATAAATGTCGTCTTTTGAGAAGTGTCTGTTCACATCCTTTGCCCACTTTTTGATGGGGTTATTTTTTTTTCTTGTAAATTTGCTTAAGTTCTTTGTAGATTCTGGATATTAGCCCTTTGTCAGATGGATAGATTGCAAAAATTTTCTCCCATTCTGTAGGTTGCCTGTTCAATTTGATGATAGTTTCTTTTGCTGTGCAGAAGCTCTTTAGTTTAATTAGATCCCATTTGTCTATTTTGGCTTTTGTTGCCATTGCTTTTGGTGTTTTAGCCTTGAAGTCTTCGCCCATGCCTATGTCCTGAATGGTATTGCCTAGGTTTTCTTCTAGGATTTTTATGGTTTTAGGTCTTATGTTTAAGTCTTTAATCCATCTTGAGTTAATTTTTCTATAAGGTGTAAGGAAGGGATCCAGTTTCAGTTTTCTGCATATGGCTAGCCACTTTTCTCAACACCGTTTATTAAATAGGGAATCCTTTCCCCATTGCTTGTTTTTGTCAGGTTTATCAAAGATCAGATGGTTGTAGATGTGTGGTGTTATTTCTGAGGCTTCTGTTCTGTTCCATTGGTCTATATATCTGTTTTGGTACCAGAACCATGCTGTTTTGCTTACTGTAGCCTTGTAGTATAGTTTGAAGTCAGGTAGAGTGATGCCTCCAGCTTTGTTCTTTTTGCTTAAGATTGCCTAGGCTATGTGGGCTCTTTTCTGGTTCCATATGAAATTTAAATTAGTTTTTTCCAATTCTGTGAAGAAAGTCATTTGTAGCTTGATGGGGATAGCATTGAATCTATGAATTAACTTTGGGCAGTGTGGCCATTTTCATGATATTGATTCTTTCTATCCATGAGCATGGAGTGTTTTTCCATTTGTTTGTGTCTCTATTATTTCCTTGAGCAGTGGTTTGTAGTTCTCCTTGAAGAGGTCTTTCACATCCCTTGTAAGTTGTATTCCTAGGTATTTTATTCTCTTTGTAGCAGTTGTGAATGGGAGTTCAATCATGATTTGGCTCTCTGTCTGTTATTGGTGTATAGGAATGCTTGTGATTTTTGCAGATTGATTTTGTATCCTGAGACTTTGCTGAAGTTGCTTATCAGCTTAAGGAGATTTTGGGCTGACACAATGGGATTTTCTAAATATACAATCATGTCCTTTGCAAACAGAGACAATTTGACTTCTTCTTTTCAAAATTGAATACCCTTTATTTTTTTCTCTTGCCTGAATCCCCTAGCCAGAACTTCCAATACTATGTTGAACAGGATTGGTGAGAGAGGGCATCCTTGTCTTGTACCAGCTTTCAAAGGGAATGTTTCCAGCTTTTGCCCATTCAGTATGATATTGGCTGTGGGTTTGTCATAAATAGCTCATTATTTTGAGACATGTTCCATCAATACCTAGTTTATTGAGAGTTTTTATCATGAAGGGCTGTTGCATTTTGTCAAAAGCCTTTTCTGCATCTATTGAGATAATCACGTGGTTTTTGTCATTGGTTCTGTTTATGTGATGGATTACATTTATTGATTTGTGTATTTTGAACCAGTCTTGCATCCCAGAGATGAAGCCAACTGGATCATGGTGGATAAGCTTTTTGATGTGCTGCTGGATTTGGTTTGCCAGTAGTTTATCAAGGATTTTTGGATCAATGTTCATCAGAGATATTGGCCTGAAATTTTCTCTTTTGTTGTATCTCTGCCAGATTTTGGTATCAGGATGATGCTGGCCTCATGAAAAAAGTTAGGGAGGATTCTGTCTTTTTCTATTGTTTGGAATAGTTTCAGAAGAAATGGTACTAGCTCCTCTTTGTACTTCTGGTAGAATTTAGCTGTGAATCCGTCCGGTCCTGGACTCTTTTTGGTTGGTAGGCTAATAATTGCGGCCCCATTTTGTTATTGGTCTGTTCTGGGATTTGACCTCTACCTGGGTTAGTCTTGGGAGGGTATATGTGTCCATGAACTTATCCATTTCTTCTAGATTTTCTAGTTTATTTGTGTAGAGGTGTTTATAGTATTCTCTGATGGTAGTTTGTATTTCTGTGAGATGAGTGGTGATATCCCCTTTATAATTTTTTATTGCATCTATTTGATTCTTCTCTCTTTTCTTCTTTATTAGTCTGGCTAGTGGTCTATCTAGTTTGTTGATCTTTGCAAAAAATCAGCTCCTGGATTCATTGATGTTTTGAAGGGTTTTTCATGTCTCTATCTCCTTCAGTTCTGTTCTGACCTTACTTCTTGTCTTCTGCTAGCTTTTGAGTTTGTTTGCTCTTGCTTCTCTAGTTCTTTTAATTGTGATGTTAGGGTGTCGATTTTAGATCTTTCCTGCTTTCTCTTGTGGGCATTTAGTGATATAAATTTCCCTCTAAACACTGCTTTAGCCGTGTCCCAGAGATTCTGGTATGTTGTGTCTTTGTTCTCATTGCTTTCAAAGAACATCTTTATTTCTGCCTTAATTTTGTTATTTACCCACTAGTCATTCAGGAGCAAGTTGTTCAGTTTCCATGTAGTTGTGCAGTTTTGAGTGAGTTTCTTAATCCTGAATTCTAATTTGATTGCACTGTGGTCTGAGAGACTTGTTATGATTTCCATTCTTTTGCATTTGCTGAGGAGTGTTTTACTTCCAGTTATGTGGTTAATTTTAGAGTAAGTGAGATGTGGTGCTGAGAAGAATGTATATTCTGTTGATTTGGGGTGGAGAGTTCTGTAGATGTCTATTAGGTCTGCTTGGGCCCGAGCCGAGTTCAAGTCCTGGATATCCTTGTTAATTTTTTGTCTTTTTGATCTCTCTAATATTGACAATAGAGTGTTAAAGTCTCTCACTATTATTGTGTATGAGTCGAAGTCTCTTTGTAAGTCTCTAAGGACTTGCTTTATGAATCTGGGTGCTCCTGTATTGGGTGCATATATATTTAGGATAGTTAGCTCTTCTTGTTGCATTGATCACTTTACCATTATGTAATGGCCTTCTTTGTTTCTTTTGATCTTTGATGGTTTAAAGTCTGTTTTTTCAGAGACTAGGATTGCAACCCCTGCTTTTTTTTTTTGCTTTTGATTTGCTTGGTAAATATTCCTCCATCCCTTTATTTTGAGCCTATGTGTGCCTTTGCATGTGAGATGGGTCTCCTGAATACAGCACACTGATGGGTCTTGACTCTATCCAATTTGCCAGTCTGTGTCTTTTAATTGGGGCATTTAGCATTTAGCCTGTTTATGTTTAAGGTCAATATTGTTATGTGCGAATTTGATCCTGCCATTATGATGCTAGCTGGTTATTTTGCCGGTTAGTTGATGCAGTTTCTTCATAGCGTCGATGGCCTTTACAATTTGGTTTGTTTTTGCAGTGGCTGGTATTTGTTGTTCCTTTCCATGTTTAGTGCTTCCTTCAGAAGCTCTTGTAAGGCAGGCCTGGTGGTAACACAGTCTCTCAGCATTTGGTGGTCTGTAAAGGATTTTATTTGCCCTTCACTTATGAAGCTTAGTTTGGCTGGATATGAAATTCTGGGTTGAAAATCGTTTTGTTTAAGAATGTTGAATATTGGCCCCCATTCTCTCCTGGCTTGTAGGGTTTCTGCAGAGAGATCTGCCGTTAGTCTGATGGGCTTCCCTTTGTGGGTAACCTAGTCTTTTCTGTCTGGCTGCCCATAACATTTTTTCCTTCATTTCAACCTTGGTGAATCTGACAATTACGTGTCTAGGCATTGCTCTTCTCAAGGAATATCTTTGTAGTATTCTCTGTATAACCTGAATTTGAATGTTGTCCAGCCTTGCTAGGTTGGGGAAGTTCTCCTGGATAATATCCTAAAGAATGTTTTCCAACTTGGTTCCTTTCTTCCCATCACTTTCAGGTACACCAATCAAACGTAGATTGGGTCTTTTCACAAAGTGTCATATTTTTTGGAGGCTTTGTTCGTTTATTTTCACTCTTTTTTCTCTAATCTTGTCTTCATGCTTTATTTTGAGTTGATCTTCAATCTCTGATATCCTTTCTTCCAGTTGATCTATTTGGCATGTATGATACTTGTGTATGCTTCATGAAGTTCTTGTGCTGTGTTTTTCAGCTCCATCAGGTCATTTGTGTTCTTCTCTAAGCTGGTTATTCTAGTTAGCAATTCTTCTAGCCTTTTTTCAAGGTTCTTAGCTTCCTTACATTGGCTTAGAACATACTTCCTTTAGCTCTGAGGAGGTTGTTATTACCCACCTTCTGAAGCCTACTTCTGTCAGTTCATCAAACTCATTCTCCATCTAGTTTTGTTCCCTTGCTGGTGAGGAGTTGTGATCATTTGGAGGAGAAGAGGCATTCTGGTTTTTGGAATTTTTGGCCTTTTTGCGCTGGTTTCTCCCCATCTTTGTGGATTTATCTGCCTTTTGTATTTGAAGTCGGTGAGCTGCAGGAGGGGTCTCTAAGTGGACGTCTTTTTTGTTGATTTTAATACTATTCCTTTCTGTTTGTTAGTTTTGCTTCTAACAGGCCTCTCCGCTGCAGGTTTGCTGGAATTTGCTGGAGGTCCACTTCAGACCCTGTTTGCCTGGGTATCACCAGCGGAGGCTGCAGAACAGCCCAGATTGCTGCCTGTTCCTTCCTCTGGCAGCTTCATTCCAGTGGGGCACCCGCCAGATGCCAGCCAGAGCTCTCCTGTATGAGGTGTCTGTCGGCCCCTACTGGGAAGTATCTCCCAGTCAGGATACACCGGGTTCAGGGACCCACTTGCGGAGACAGTCTGTCCCTTATCAGAGCTCAAACACTGTGCTGGGACATCCGCTGCTCTCTTTAGAGCTGCCTGGCAGGGACATTTAAGTCTGCTGAAGCTGTGCCTACAACCGCCCCTTCCCCCAGGTGCTCTGTCCCAGGGAGTGGGGGTTTTGTCTCTAAGTTCCTGACTAGGGCTGCTGCTTTTATTTTTCAGAGATGCCCTGCCCAGGGAGGAGGGACTCTAGAGAGGCCATCTGGCCTCAGGGGCTTTGCTGAGCTGTGGTGGGCTCTGCGCTGTTAGAACTTCCCCACAGCTTTGTTTATAACTGTGAGGATAAAACCGCCCACTGAAGCTTCAGGAATGGCAGACGCCCCTGCCTGCACCTAACTAGAGTGTCCCAGATGATCTCAGACTGCTTTGCTGGCCATGAGAATTTCAAGCCGCCAGATCTTAGCTTGCTGGGCTTCATGGGGTTTGGACTGGCAGAGACAGCCTTCAGCCCCCTTTCCAGGGTGTTTGCTCAAACAGCTGCCCAGTTTTGTGCTGGAAACCCAGGGCCCTGGTGGTGTAAGTACCCAAGGGAATCTCCTGGTCTGCGGGTGGCCAGGATCGTGGGAAAAGCTCAGTATTTGGGCCTGAGTGCACAGTACAGTCCCTAATGGCTTCCCTTGGCTTTGAGAAGGAGTTTCCCGACCCCTTGCGCATCCTGGGTGAGGTGATGCCCCACCCTGCTTCGGCTGGCCCTCCTTGGGCTGCACCCACTGTCCAACCTGTCCCAGTGAGATGAACTGGGTACCTCAGTTGGAAATGTAGAAATCACCCGCCTTCTGTGTTGATCTGCTGGGAGCTGCAGACCGGAGCTGTTCCTATTCTGCCATCTTGCCAGCAACCTTGATGAGTAATAAGAGTTCTGTGATACATTCTTGATCTCTAAAATGGTGCTTGTTAAATATTTTTTAACAATCCTACAAACAAGATGTGTATATAAACAATTTTTCTTTTCATCTTGATAGAATGCCTGTGAGGATACATCTTTTTTTTTTTGTTTTTATTTTAATAACAAGAGGAAAGGGGTATAAATTTTAATTTAAGTTGAAAGAATTTATGAAAACTAAACTTTCTGAGACCAGAGATCAGTATCTCCAGGAAAAAAATCTTAAATACTGAAATGAAGAAATCCAACTTAAAATCAAGAAAGTTAGAAAAGAATGGGTAAGCAAAAAATGGTCTAAAAGTTATACATTATTGATAATATAATTTTGATTTGTACCATGTTGTGCCTAGGCAAAACTTACAAAGTTATTTAGTTGATTTTTATTGTAATCTGTCTTCTAGAAATTAGGTCGATCATTTTCAAATTAGATTACAATATGCCCCATATACCCAAAGTGGCTTAGAAATTATCCGCATGTCACTTCTTACCTGCAAGAATCTAATATCCTTTTACTAGAAACTTATGGCGGAAGATACCACTGAAGAAAGAGTGTTGTGTGTTAAGTGAACATAGAGAAAATATTAGCAAGCCCTTGTCTAAACATGTACGCCAGATGATGGGGATTAACAAATGTTTTAATTAGTGGTTTTCACATCTGGTTATATTTCTGAATCACTTAAATGATTTTTAAAAATATAGATTCCCTAAGACTGACTCCCAGCACTTTGGGAGGCTGAGATGGGCAGATCACGAGGTCAGGAGATCGAGACCATCCTGGCTAACACGGTGAAACCCCGTCTCTACTAAAAAATACAAAAAACTAGCCGGACGAGGTGGCGGGACGCCTGTAATTCCAGCTACTCCGGATGCTGAGGCGGGAGAATGGCGTAAACCCGGGAGGCGGAGCTTGCAGTGAGCTGAGATCCGGCCACTGAACTCCAGCCTGGGCGACAGAGCGAGACTCCGTCTCCCGCCCCCCACCCCCCCCAAAAAAAAGAGTCCAAATAAATCAGAATTTCAGAAGACAGAGCCTAGCAATGACATATTTTTAAAAAAATTATCCAGATGATTCTAACATGTAGGTAGTTTTGGAACCTATTATTTCAACTATTTTAGATTCGCTATGAAAACCGGAGTTGAAAATAAACCTAGTTTCAATCAAGGAAGCTGTTACTGTGTATTTATCCAAGAAAAAACATATGAGATTAAAAATTATGCCATTTAGGATCCAATGATCAGATATTGTCAAATAAATTAGAAAATAATATATTCTAATTTAGCAAATTTTCATCAAATATCTATTATATAAAAGGTGCTATTCTTAATATATTTTAGGAGCAGAAATGATGGGTCTCTATGATATGCTTGATAAGAAGTCAGGAGAGTAATGTCAGAGAGTTGTTTTTTGAGAAAGTATATGAAAAAAATTCCCTTTCCAGTTTGTTTCTTAAAGAACCGCCTGTTGGAATAATTTTATATTTGAATTAAAGGATAAAAGAATTTCTCAGAATTTTATTTTTATCTTAATATTGACTTTTTTCCTTATTTGGATTCTCAGTGTAAACTTCAAGTTCTGTAATTTCAGAAAGTATTGAGGAAATTTGACCTTTTTCAAATCACTCAAGATTTTTAGGGTAAAATTTCCCAAAGGATGAAAATTTTGCTAGTAACTAACCTCATTATCACTTAGGTGGGTTTCTTCTTTTTCTGAATATTATGTAGTTTTGAACACTTCTTTTCATTTGTTGTTTTCTTTGCTGTGCAGAAGCTTTTAGTTTGAAGAAGTCCTACTTGTTTACTTTTGCTTTTGTTGCCTATGCTTTTGGTGTCATATCCAAAGAATTATTGTCAAGACCAATGTCAAGGAGCTTTTTTCCTGTGTGTTCTTCTAGGAAAAGGTCTTATGTTTAGGTCTTCAATCCATTTTGAGCTGATTTTTGTGTACAGTGTAAGAGAAGGATCCAATTTAATTCTTTTGTGTGTAGCTATCCAATTTTTCCAGTATCATTTATTGAAGAAACCATCTTTTCTTCCATTATGTCCTCTTTGTACCCTTGTTGAAAATTATTTAACTCTATGCTTGAGTTTATTTATGGACTCTCTATTCTGTTCCATTGATCTATGTGTCTGTTTTTAAACCAGTACCATATTGTTTTGATTACTATAACTTTCAAATATAATTTGAAATTAGGTTGTGTGATGCCTCCAACTTTTTCTTTCTCAAGATTACTTTGGCTGTTTGGAGTCTTTTGTTGTTCTGTATACATTTTAGAATTGTTTTTCCATTTCTGTGAAATATGCTACTGGAATTTTGATAGAGATTGTTTTGAATCTCTGCATCACTTTGGGTAATATGAAAGGTTTAACAATATCAATTTTTCTAATCCATGAGCATGGGATATCTTTCCATTTGTGCCTTCTTCAATTTCTTTTGTATTGGAAGCATCTCTTTTTAAATTCAGGAGGAAGACAATGATGCCTACACTGCTGCTTCTATAACCATGTACTGGAACCTTAACTAGCACAGTAGAAAGTGAAAGAAATAAAAATGATAAGTTTGTAAAGGAAGAAATAAAAGTGCTACTATTAGCATAAGATTGTATAATAAAGCTCAAAAATTCCATGGAAAAATTATTAGATACAGTAAGAGAGTTTAGCAAATTGTTGTATATATGGTTGATATATAAAATCAATCATACTCATATCAGCAATGAACTGTTAGAAAACATATGGTTCACATAAACAACAAAACTTAAGGTCACTGGGAATAAACCTAGCAAAAAACATGGCTTTAATGGAATAAAATTTAAAATTATATTGAAAGACATTAAAGAGTATTCATGCAATGCAAAAGTATACAGTATACACCATCTTCACAGATAATAAAACTCTGTATTAAAGATGCCAGTCTTTTTCTTTTTCTTTATGAACTGATGTCTCACATTGGATTCTTTATTGGGGAGGTGGGAGTAGGAAGGACAAGTCTGTTAAATACTGCAATGTGTGCAGTAACATTCTCTGTTTCTGTAGCTTTATGCAGTTAAACATATAACCCTGTTTTCCTCTGGCCATCTCTTTCTAACTCTAAATGTACAAATAGAAAATGGAACAAAGAAGGGAAATACTTAATATGAAACTAGTTGGGGGATTCTTGGGTAGAGGGATGCAGAGGCCTGTACTGCCCTCACCTTCGCTCTATAGCCCCTCTGTGTGTTCACTTCCTCCTTCATGCTCTGCATACCCAGTTGTGCACAAACCCCCAGTGTCTCCTCCCATCCTGCCCCTCTCTTTTCTTCTCCCTCCAGTCCCATTTTCAGATATTCCCATCCTCTCTATCCTCACTCCATTCATACTTGACTTTTAAAATTTATAAATTAAACGAATGTATGGTGAGTACTATTAGGCAGTAATTATTGTACTAGGAACAAGAAATTAAAAAAAAAAAAGATTTACAGGACATACACAGCCTACAGACAATAAATAGCTTTAACATTTTTTGTGATGTTTTCCTACCTAAAACCTATTCACTCTTCAAGACTCCTTAAGCTTCAGTTTTCCAACATATCAGCCCTGCCCCACTCTTGTGGACACATGGGAAAAGATAGACACGTGCACATACAAGCATCCTCAGCACTTCACGCAGCTTCTGGTCCAGAGTAAACCCTCACTCAGTATTTTCACAACTACCTGACTCAACAACACATTCTTATCCTGTTCTAGTCCCTTGGGTCTCTGTTATTCTTGTAATCAATCTCATAATCAGTTTCTAGTACAACACTATGTGGTAGAACTTTTTGAAGTGGTGGACATGTTCATTATCTGCTCTGCCAATGTAGCCACCACTGGTACTGAGCACTCGAAACATGGCTGGTGCAACTGAGGAACTGCATTTTCAGCATTAATCAATTTTAATGAATTTACGTTATTATATATGGCTAGTGGTTACCATATATACTGGACAACACAATTCTAACCTCTTTACATGGATTAGTTTTCCAGATTACTGGCAGAAGAAATGCTAATGAAGAACATCCTGTCTGCCAGGCATATGCTAAGCGTTTTACACATAGGAATCCATTAATACCTCACAACAGCCCCATGAAGTAGGCCTATTATTTTCTCCATTTTTGCAGCTTAGGAAGTGAAAGCCCAGACATAAACTTACTTTCGCAAAGTCACGTAGGTAATTCGGAGAACTGAGATTCAAATTCAAGCAGTCTGACTCCAGAGTTTATTCTTAGGGCTTATTCTTTACCCTCTTGGATGAGGTGTTTTTAATACTTACTTTCAATGTCATATTTCATAGGGGTCAGAAAGGAGGATAAAGGCATTTTTCCCATTATGCTTCAACTCACAACAGTAGGTAGCTACCTACATATGAGTATGGCTCAGATTATTTTATTATGTATACTAGGATTTTTGGTATGAGGTCTATAGAGCAAAATTTAAATGATTAGTTCTACAATTTCAGGTGTTACAGAAACAAGCATTTTCATATAATATTATAAAAAACATCTAGTGAAAAAGAGAACAGAGAAAGAATTTTAAAACATGGGATTTGCAAAGGGATTTACCCTGGAAATATTCTGGGACTCAAGATGAAGCCATAAGCTTTTTGAATTTAGGGACTGTCCCAAATTCATAGGTACTAAATAGTTAACTAAATTATGTACTAAATACATAACCGCTCATTTTAATCCTTGCAAGTCCCACTGAAATTGGGTTATTTCCCCTAGTTTCATACCTTCCTCTTTGTATTCCTTTCTTCTGTTACCATCTTTATTTTTAAGTCAATTGTGTCTCTTTCTCTTCCATTTTATGACCAGGTTTATCCATTTTCAGAAGTATTAGAAGAGGACAAGAGCTGAGAAATAGGAACCATCCCCAATCAAAGGTAGTTTGAATTTTTAGTTTCCCAGGATATTTATTTACCACAGGTTCACTTCACTCACCCAGGCAACCAGCACCATCTTTTTGTGATCCTATGGTATATCTCAGGCATTTGTGAGCTGTGCCCCAGGCAACTTGTTAGTAATCGGGATAAAGAACCAAACTGCGAAAATGATTTACTTTTAAAAGCATTGTAATGTATATTCTTTAATATCTTCGTATTTATAAATATATATAAACTAATATGTATAAATATATAAACTAATATGTGTATATTTAATATATATTATTTAATGTCTTCTTATCTATATTCTATATATTTTTAATGGGGTCATACTATGCTTACTTATATTGCAATTGTTTTGCTTTCCCATTTAACATGATTATGAATTTTTGGGCATTTAAGTTTAGCCCTGGAACTCTGATATTGGCATGCTCTCTCATATGTTTCCTGAGTAGAAGAGAGAGGAATCAGGCTTTTGAAAGTCCCAGCCTACACTGTCAGTGCCTCTATATAGCACTATAGCCTCTATATAGTAAGGGAGCTCTCTCTCATTCGATATCCATCAGGTCAGATGTAGAGTAGAAGGATATAAAGGATGAGAAGCCCCGTTCTCAAATGTTCTCAACAGTTTCCATGAAAATTTAAAATAAAAAGTATGGAGAGGCTTCTAAGTAAATAAAAGAGTTGGCATGGAACTCATGTATACAATTGATAAGGGTGCTTATTCTAACTGAAATAAATGACTGACTTTATGTATATCTAATGAACTTGCTCTTTTAACTTATAGTACATCAGAACAAATGAGAAGCAGAGGACAGTACTTGAGACTGAGATTTTGTGGTTGTCAATTTGCTTAACGCTTTATATTTTAAAAAGATGAGTTACTCAAGTGGAATATTATTAGTGTAGGAGGAAAAGTCCTGTAACCCTCAAACCCACTGATAGCATTGATACATTATCAGCAGCGTGCTATAATGATTGACATTCATAATGTATTCTTGAGTCATCCAAAGAAACTTAATCTGATCATTGTGAATACAATTTAAGAAAAGAGAGATGTATCCAATGTATTTTAGAAAGATTTCAAATCCAATACAACAAAAATGTTCATGCTGTAAGACATCGTATTAAACTGGGAGGCTCTTTTATATGGATTAACTCACTGACGACGATCTGAGACCCTATTGTGGGTAGTTCAGGTTGACTTTCACTCTGACTTCTGCCTTCCCTCACCAACATTAACTTTCCTTACCTTCTTCCCCATCTTTGTGCTCTAATAATAAATGATCAGTGCTTCTGACTGCTGTGCCATTCCTATACTGTTCTCTGCCTAGATTACCTTTGACTCTAATTCTTTTTTCTTCAGGAACAGCCCTTCAGAGAATCCTTCCCTGAATTTTCCTCTGCACTCTGGGTTGCTTCTCAGAGTTCTCATAATGTTCTGGGCAGATCTATGCTTTTTTTTTTTTTTTTTTAAATCACACTGTAGTACAGTGATTTATTTCTGTGTCTGCTGTATGGGGCTTTCGGGTATTTGAGGGCAGTGGCTATGGCTTAGTGATATACCTGTTAGTTATAGAACAGTTTGTCACACATATTATCTAAAAACGTTCAATGCATGGAAGGATGGTTGAATGAATCACTCCTGCCAACTCAAATGCGTAAGTGCAAGAAATGAAAACAAGTAAAGCAAATCTGTTGTAAAGGACGGTTGGGGACGTCGTGACCTTGAGAGGAGCCTTACATAAAATTGATAGTGTTCATTCAACTCTGATCAGTTGTTGCCTGGAGACTCTAGAGGCTTGTGTTCCAAAATTCTCTCTTTATTTTTTTTAAAGAGAAGCCAGAATTAAGGTTTTATATGTGAAGTGTTCTGATTTTTTCAAATGCTAAATGGTGCAAAAGAAGTATACACCAGGCTCACCCACAGACTAATCATTTTTTAAAGATTTAGAATGAATACTAGGTCAGTTTCCATGAAATTCTAATTGGAAATTGAATACATTTTGCCCACTCTTATGCCACCATAATGAAACCTAAAACTCTGTTGATCCAAAACAAAATTGAAGTTATCTTGTTGTCAAACAGGTTTTATTTTTATTTCAAAACTTGATCTGACAGATGTTACTTTTTCACAAGATGGTCAGCTCTTGCTTTAAAAATGAACTGTAAGAAAAGGCATTATAGTAGATGCTTTTAGGTGTAGAGAAAAATAAATTTTGAAAAATCACTGAAATAACAATTCTTTCAAATTGCCAATAAATTCTCTTAGCTCCCTATGAAAAAAAGTTCACTTTTATTTAGAAGTGTATTCACGATATGTCATGATCATTATTTGTTTTGTTAAAATCTATGATGATAACTTGATGGAAAATAACTCCCTAGGGAATAGCTGGGCTAGTGCTCCTCAAACTTGTTAAAATTGTAAATGGGCAATTTATAATTGTATAATTTTATGGGGTACAAAGTGTTATGATTTATGAATACGGTGTGAAATTAGGGATTTAGGCTAATCACTAAACAGACTAGCTCAACAGATTAGTGATGTTGAACATTTAAAAATACGTCTGTTGGCCATTTGGATGTCTTCTTTTGAGAAATGTCTATGTAAGTCTCTTGCTCATTTATTAGCTATGTTTTGTTTTGTTTTGAGTTGTTTGAGCCCCTTATATAGTGTGGATATTAACCCCTTATATATATGGCTTGCAAATATTTCTCCCAATTCATAGGTTGTCTCTGTACTCTGTTGTTTCTTTTGCTGTGCAGAAGCTTTTTAGCTTGATATAATCCCGTTTGTCTGTTTTTGCTTTTGTTGCCTGTGCTTTGGGGCTTAAATCCAAAAAAACATTGCCTAGATCAGTGTTGTATAATTTCTCCCCTATGTTTTCTTCCAGCAGTTTTACAGTTTTTGATTTTATGTTTAAATATCTAATCCATTTTGAGTTGATGTTTGCATATGGCATGGGATAAGGGCCCAATTTCATTCTTCTGCATGTGGATAGCTAGTTTTCTGAACACCATTTATTGAAGAGACTATCCTTTTGACAGTTACCATTGTGTATTCTTGGCACCTTTGTCAAAAAATCAGTTGACCATAGGCTGGGCATGATAACTCATGCCTGTAATCCTAGCACACTTGGAAGCTGAAGAGGTAGAATTGCTTGAGCCTGGAGGTCAAGGCTGCAGTGAGCTGTGATTGCACTGCAGTTTGGATGACAGAGCAAGACCCTGTCCCAAACACACACACACAAAATCAATTGACCATACATAAATCAGTCCTGGGCTTTCTATTCTGTTCCACTGGTTGGTGTGTGTATGCGTGTGTGTGTGTATATGTGTGTGTGTGTGTATATACACTTTTATATGTATACACACATACGTGTATATACATATGTGTATACATGTACACACACATACATGTATATACATGTGTGTATACATGTATACACACATACGTGTATCTACATGTGTGTATATATGTATACACACATACGTGTATGTACATGTGTGTATGTATACACACATACGTGTATATACATGTGTGTATNTACGTGTATGTACATGTGTGTATGTATACACACATACGTGTATATACATGTGTGTATATATGTATACACACATCATATGTATGTTTATATATGTGTGTGTGTGTGTATTTGCCAGTACTATGCTCTTTTCATTACTATAGTTTTGTGCTAGATTTTGAGGTCAGGTATTATGATAACTTCAGTTTTATTCTTTTTGCTTATGAATTGCCTTGGCTATTTGAGGATTTTTGCAGTTCCATATGAATTTTAGGACTGTTTTTCTCTTTTTATGAAAAACGACATTGGAATTTTCAAAAGGATTCCATTGAAGCTGTAGATCACTAATCTGTAGATCACTTTGGGTGGTATAAACCTTTAATAATATTAATTCTTGTAATATATGAACATGGAATATCTTTCCATTTATTTGTGTCTTTCTCAATTTGTTTCATCAACATTTTATAGTTTTCCTTGTAGGAGACAGTCACTTCCTTGGTTAAATTTACTTCTAAATAATTTACCCTTTTTGTAGCGATTGTAAATGAGATTGTTTTCCTGATATCTTTTTTCAGATAGTTCTTAGTTAGTGTATAGAAATGTTACTGATTTTTCTGTTGATTTTGTATCCTACAACTTTACTGTATTCGTTTGTTATAACAGGTTTGTGTGTGTGTGTGTGTGTGTGTGTGTGTAATCAGTAGAGTTTTCTGTATGTAAAATTATATTATCTACGAGCAGAGAAAATTTAACTTCTTCCTTTCTAATTTGGATGCCTTTTATTTTTTTCTCTTGCCCAATTGTTCTGGCAAGCTCTTCCGGTACTATGTTGAATGGAAGTGGTAAGAGTGGGCATCCTTGTCTTGTTCCAGATATTAGAGAAAAAGCTTTCATTTTTTTCACCATTGAGTATAATGTTAGCTGTGGGCTTCTCATGTTTGACTTTTATTTTATTTTTTGAGACACAGAGTCTCACTCTGCCACCCAGGCTGGAGTGCAGTGGCACAGCCTCGGATCATTGCAACCCCTGACTCCCAGGTTCAAGCAATTCTCATTCATTAGCCACCCTAGTAGCTGGGATTACAGGCGTGTGCCACCATGCCTGGCTAATTTTTGTATGTTTAGTAGAGACAGGGTTTCACCATGTTGACCAGGCTGGTCTCAAACTCCTGACCTCAAGTGATCCACCTGCCTCGGCCTCCCAAAGTGCTGGGATTACAGGCATGAGTCACCATGCCCGGCCATCTTTATTTTATTGAGGTACCTTTCTTCTATATGTAATCTGGTAAGAGTTTTTATCATGATAGAATGTTGAATTTTGTCAAATGCTTTCCTGCATCTGATTAGATGACCATATGGTTTTTTGTCCTTTTGTTTTTCAATGTAGTGGATCACATTTATTAATTTGTGTATGTTGAGCCATCCTTGCATCTCAGGAATTAATCCCACCTGATCATGGTGGATGATCTTTTTAATGTGTTGTTGAATTTTGTTTGCTTGTATATTTTGTTGAAGATTTTTGGATCTATGTTCATTGAGGATACTGGCCTATAATTTTCTTTTCTTGTATAGCTCTCTTCTGACTTTGATATCAGGGTAGGGCTGGCTTCTTGAAAAGAGTTTGGAAGTATTCCCTCCTCTTTAATTTTTTGGAATAGTTTGAAAAGGACTGGTATTATTTCTTCTTTAAATGTCTGGTAGAATTCAGCTGTGAAGCCATCAGGTCCTAGGCTTTTCTTTGATGAAAGACTTTTAATTATTGGTTATTTATTCAATCTCCTTACTTATTATTGGTCGTTCACATATTCTATTTCTTTGTCTTGGCAGGTTCTGTGTATCTAGGAATTTATTTCTTGTAGGTTATCCCATTTGTTGGCATATAATTATTTCTAGTAATCTCTCTTAGGAGCTTTTGTTTCTATGGCATCAGTTTTAATGTCTCCTTTTTGTTTCTCATTTTATTTGAATCATCTCTCTCTTTTTTCTTAGTGAACCCAACTAAAGGTTCGTTGATTTTATCTTTTCAAAAAAATACTCTTCGTTTGTTGATCTTCTCGATTGTTTCCCTAGTCTCTATTTCATTTATTTCTGCTCTAATGTTTATTATTTGCTCCCTTCTGCTAACTATGGGCTTATTTTATTTTTCTGTTTCCTTGAGGTATAATAGTAGGTTGTTAATTTGAGATCTTTCTTCTTTTTTGATATAGGTGTTTATTGCTATAAACGTTCCTCTTAGAACTGCTTTTGCTGTATTCTGTAAGTTTTGGTATATTGTGTTTTCACTTTCATTTGCCTCAAAACATTTTTTAAAACCCCCTTTTAATTTTCCTTTCACCCATTGGTTGCTCAGGAGCATGCTATGCTATTCAGTATCCGTGCATTGGCAAATTTTTCCAAAGTCGTCTTGTTACTGATTTCTGTAATTTCGGTCTTTTGAAATTCGCTGAGGTATATTTCATGCCCTAACATGTGATCTATCTTGAAGAATGTTTTGTATTCACTGTTCTTCAAGTTTTATAAATAAATTTTATTTATATAAAATTCTCCACATTTTATGTTCCTGACTACAGAAAAAAAAAATGGTTCTCATAGAAATCTGGTACAGTCCACCATAAACACAGATATTCTTTGACATCTGTTTTACATTAAAAGTTTGCATTCTATTACATAATGTTCCCATGTTCATCTAAAAATAAAATTGTTTTTCCACCGTCCCTTCTTCCAAAAAGATGAAATATGTTTATCCATAACTTTGTGTGTCCTTAGGTCACACCGCATGCTCAGGGGTATTCATACCAGGATGCGGAAAAGCAGATGACTCACATTGATAACTATGAGCAGAATATATCAGCTCAACCACCTACCAATCTCAGGTCATGAGCAAATATATTGAGTACACAGGACCCTTCCTAGACAGGAAAAGGAAGCCTTTTTGTGGTCGTTGTTAAATAATAGAAGAGAAGTCCATTGCAGGATGGTGAAAGAGTAGGATGCCATGTGACAAAATTGAAAAGAAAGGTACAGCCTTTGGAACGGAAGAAATAACGTGGAGTCCTCATATGTTCCATGACCAGTTGACACCAAGCCTAAAACATCCTGCCTTTGAATAATAGGTGAAGGCTGATTTCATCAAAAAGAGATTTAGGTGTATGGTCATCTAGTGAATGTACACTTCACAAGGATGAGTTCCCAAAGCCTGAAACTCTCCTGCTCATGGCAGTGTCCCTTGGCCTACCACAGAGTGAGGGCTCAGTGACTATCAGACTGCACTGTCGTAGCACTGAACATTATCTAGGTAAGAAGAAAGAGCAAACACGCATGGAACCCGGAACAACCTTAACCCATGGAGTGGCATCTTTGTGGCCTGTTTTAAGACTCAGGCATAGAGAACAAGACAAACTTAGAGAGGACAGAGAGGGAAGGGAGTCAAAGGGGTGGCATGCCTATACCCAGCGGGAGGACAAGGTAGGGCAAGGAAATAGGGCTGGGATTGATTGAGGGTGTTACTCAGCTTTGAACGAAGATCAGCTGCTATCCATCTTAGACTGGAGTTTACAATAACTTTCATTAACTTTTAGTTAATATAGAATTTTGTTGATTGGTTATTTTTCATTTTTGTTTTTTAAAATTTTTCCTCACTTTTTGGGTGATGCAGGGAAAGGAATATAGTGAGGCTGATAACTTGCTTCTTCCCATTGCCTGGCACTGGGCAACCACCACCTGAAACTGGCCAGGACACTGAAGGATACTGTAGAGGTCAGTGTCTCACACTGAAACCAGGAAAACCCACCATATTCCCAATTTATATATATGTTTTATATATATATTCATGCAAACATGGGAAACATTAAGGATTCCAACATAATCAGGTTACTGTTTATTCTCTTAACAGGTTATTATTTATTTATTTATTTTTTACTATTGCTCCACTTTGAAATAAGCTTAGATGCCCAGTTAATATTTGTTGTTAGATGCCCAGTTAATGTTTGTTGTTCCAGCTTCTCTGCTACTGGCCTCTTAACGAAAAGCAGAAGTGAAAAGGAATATACACAGTATAGAATATACTGTCTCACACATCCATGTCACTGAATGTGCTGGTCTGTCTGCCTGGAGCCCCGATTTCTCCTTCCTCTTTATTTATGGAACCCTTTTGCATCTGACCACGTGTGCTTTAAAAGTCACCGGCCGGTGAATTCAGTTTCAACTGATGCAGAGTCCATTGTGTCTATATCCGTATTTCCATGTGCATTGTGCATACCTCTAGCATAGCATTTAAACTATGTGTGAAATGTGTTCACATGAACGTTTTCCTCACAGAACTATGAACACTTAAAACAGCATCTAGTATAGAGCAGGGACTTAATTTTTTTTTCAATTGTCTCATTTTCCTTTACATATACCCTATTACTGAGCTTGGTATCTGGAACATGATACATCTTAAGACCCTTTTTGTGGAGAGAATGATGTATGAGTGCACTTGTTCTTCTAAAAGTAACCATGGGAGCCAAAAGAGACGTAAATAAAATAGAGGAGCTTATCCATACATGTGTGCTAGAATATGTTATAATTCTTAGCGAATGAGATCCACTATGTATGCTAAGTTCTCAGTAGGTGAGCTGGTTGAGAGGGAGGAGAGCTGGAAACTTTTAGAAACACAACCTGGTGGATTCCAAAGTATTGATCAGCAATCTAGAGTATGTTGTCCAAAGGCATGGGACTAACATTACTTGCTTTAAACTAACATTGGTATCCAAGAGGGGCTGATGTGACAGGTGAGGAAGGCAGTAGGAGGTAATAGGCAGGGAGATATTTACATTTAGCCTATGGTTTCATCTCAATTACTCTTTTGTTTATCCAGTTTGAAATAGAATACCAGCTGTGATAAAGGTTCAGGGAGAGGGTTACAAAGTCTAGTCAGGAGGAAACAAAAGCAAAATTAAAAAAAAAAAAAAAAGGCTGGTATTAGAGTAGGCAGAGATGGGTTAGGTTACAGGACAGAGTTAGCTTAGAATGGCATTTGGCTGCTGCAGTAAACTTCAGTGTTTCAATGCTAAACTTCACTGGCTAGAGTTATTACATTTATCAGAGCTGGCTCAGGTTCACAATCTTGAATGAGACAAAGAAAGAGGGGACAGGCGCTGACTCATTGATTACATCACCTATCTTACTTCCCATTAATACTCTACCTCACCCCATCTTACTTCCCATTAATACTCTACTTCCCAAATTTCTGCAAACCCAGACTTTAAGGAAGCTTCTCTTTTCATATTAGCCAAATGCCACATATTTCTTTGCCGTTATCTGATGAAAGAATAAACATTTATTGGTTCTGATATTTTCACTTAATTTCTGCCGCTTGAAACAGAAAAACCACACTGGATAAAGTCTGACAATGTTTGTCACTGTCATTTATATTTATGCCACATCATTTACTCACGTTATTCCAAACACTAACCAGAACCCAGAATTAGACCTGATCCTCAGCTGCTATAAGATGTATATTTAGTACCAGTTGAAAAATAATAATGCAGGAATTATAGAGGAACAATACGGAGTTTGAGACATTTATCATCTTAATTAGATGGAGAATTTTTTTTTTTTTAAATGGGTAATCTAATAGCTAAGACTAAACTTCTTTTAGGATTTGTTGTTGGATCGTAAACCAGTGTTCTCTTTTTGATTTGGGCAACAAATAAACAAGCCTAAATAGGAGAAAGATGTCTGAAGAGCAAAACTTGAACTTTCTGACTCACCTCCTTAGTTTGCCTTGTGTCAGAATGGATTGACTAAAGCTTTATTATTTGGTACAAATACTTTCTGGACCATTTTGTTTCTTGACATACAAACTGCTGAGACAGAAGGTGATGAAAATATTTACAGCCAAGTAATTTTGGGTGATTAGAAAAGCCAGCCTCAGGTGGCTTTGTTACTATGTTTTCTTTTTCTGTTTGTTTCTTTTTTTTTTTTTGAGACGGAGTCTCGCTCTGTCGCCCAGGCTGGAGTGCAGTGGCCGGATTCCAACTCACTGCAAGCTCCGCCTCACGGGTTCACGCCATTCTCCTGCCTCAGCCTCCCGAGTAGCTGGGACTACAAGCGCCCGCCACCTCGCCCGGCTATTTTTTTTGTATTTTTTAGTAGAGACGGGGTTTCACCGTGTTAGCCAGGATGGTCTCGATCTCCTGACCTCGTGATCCGCCCGTCTCGGCCTCCCAAAGTGCTGGGATTACAGGCTTGAGCCACCGCACCCGGCCTACTATGTTTTCAAATATAGGCCACTGTGTGTTTCAAATGTGGGTTACCTTGATTTCTCCTCTTCGTCATCTTTCTTGTCTCTTACAGCTAGGGGTGACCTGCTGCCCATTGGAAAATGTGCACCGAATGGCCCTGGCTTTACTTAACAAAAGAAAACTATAAGTTTCTAAGTTCTGAAAATAACTTATAAAGGATAAATAAAGTATATGATCTTATTGGTGTAAAGAACTGTGAGGGGTCTGAGATTTTTATTTGCAAACTTACAAGATGGCCTGACACAGTTTCATGGATGCTGATAAAAGACACAAACCTCCTGGGCAAAGTTGGACAGCCTTTAATCACAGCAATAATTGGAGCTAGTGTATTCTCATTTTTGTATCAGTTCCCCAAGCCGCAATTTCTACAAGGAGACACAACAGGATGGGATGGTACCTGCACTCACAGTGAGTTGCATTACAGAAAGGATCTCTGAGCTTAGAGAACCTAAATCTTTTGTAATGAGCAATAACCAAGATGGCCCTGAGGCTCTGGTGGGAGACATTCTATCTTCCAAGGCTGTTTGTTTGCTTTAGAGATGTCCTTGAAAATATAGTTTGGATCAAAGGGCAAACATTGCCTTGCACACAATATGTGTAGAAACTCTAGACCCATCTGTAAATAATGGAATTTTAGGAAAGTTTTTGAATCATTAATTGGCAGAGACAATTGTTGGTGGGGGAGGGGGAAGTTGATTTAAACCTTGTTTAGAACTACAGAAAAAATGTACAACTTTATGACTGTATGAGAGAGTAAGAAAAGCAATTTCATGGAGCACTGGTGAATCAAGATTTTTTTCTAGAGAATGTTATTTATTAGAAGAATAATTTATATTAAGTAATTTTTAAAAAGAGAAATTATGCCAACAAATAAAATACTTTCAGTGGTCAAATCTAATGTATTTTTTGGCCTTCTTTTTGACGAACAGTTTATAAAAATATTTTGTTACTAAGATTGTTACTCCAGATTGGCCATCAATACTGTTTATTCTTTAATACTTTATGGTTGCAGTTAATGACTGCCAGTTCATAATATTGATTTAGTCCTTTGAATTCATTTAGTAGTTTCACTGACTATATTTAATGATTAAATGTTAAATACTCATTTCCAGGAAGTTTGAAATTGAACTATTTATTTATAGAAGGATGTTGACTTGAAGATATGCTCTTATATGGAGAAACTATTTTCTGATTCCTAAAGTACAGAAGCATTTTCTCTAAGCAAACTAGACTAGGGATACTGACCACTTTGTCCTGTGTACTTATGTATTTGTAATCGTATAGTTGCTCTTAATGAAAAGATTATTTTAATTTTGGTCAATGCAGCACCACAATTAAATATTTCCTTATTAAATCACATGGTTCAATTTACTTTAAATACTATGATCTAATAAACTATGGGAATCATCTTTTGTATCACAATGATATTAGGTGAGCTCAATGAATGTATGGTTAAGCACATATATTATTTTTAAAATAAAAATGAAATATAAATATGCAATATTTCAAAGTACTACATTTGATAAGAATACATTTTTTTCAGTACAGTGAGGTCATACCACATACTCTCCATGTTGTGCATATTTTTTACTTAATCTGTTTGTGTTTTATAATGTATCATCCTACAAAGGCCTTAGGCAACATTTATATATAAAGAATAATACTGTTATTCAATTGCCCTTTATCCTTATTTATTAATGCTTATTACAAATATTACAGATTTTGCTGTTGAAATTATTTTTTCTTTACTTCTGTTGCTTAAAAACACTACTGTGTGTTTTAAGGTTATGAAAATTATCAGTCGAACACATATTTGTATAATAGCATTAGCAGAAATAAAATTGAAATTAAGAAAAAGTATCAATAAATCTGCACTCTAACAAATCAAATTATATTTCTCTCAGTTACCTTACTTTACCTCTCCATATATATGCATGATTTTACATCCATAGCTTATATACTTGTGTCTTTTTTAATTTAATGTAACATCATACTTGTATTTTCATATGTGTAATATGTATTCTTCATAATAATTATGATAAAAGGCAGATAAAATTCTGTCAAGGAACTTTTTGTTGAGGAATTAATTATATGATGATTTTGTAACTGTTGGGCATATGTAAGTTGATTCTAAATTTTTATTCTTATACATAATGTTGCAAAAAAATCTTAATTTAAAAAAATTTAGATTCTTTTTAGACTAAATTTCATCAATAATAATCTTCAAAGCAAAAAACCTGAATAGAATTATTTTCATGAGTCTTAGACTATACTATAATTTTCAAAAGACTGTTCCAATTTCTGTGTCATCAGAAAAATGTGAGGTTATAATTTTGTATCAGTCTTGTATACTTTCGGTATCGTTCTTTAAACTACTAACTCAGCATGGAAAAATTACCTCATATTGTTTTTAATTTGTATTTATTTGTCTATTCGTTGAATAAATATTTTTCTAAGTATTGCTTTATTAATTATATTTTTAAAATTATATTTACATGAAATTTACCTATTTATCTATTAGGGCCATACTAGTTCTTTCTCAATTTTATTTTATTTATTTTTTGGCATTTTTTATTTGTGTTTTATGTTTTTATTATTTAATTTATTTTGTAATATTTCATTTTACATACAAGAGTTTTCTTTTTTATCCCTTTTTTCTTTGTCAATTTTTCTCTCAATTTTAAATATAACTCCTCTTTTCTATCTTATTCAATGTAATGTTTTGCTCTCTGCCACTTTTTATTGAAATGATTTTATCATAAAGATTTAAATATTTCTTTTTATTATAGCCTCTTGTAACATATCAAAGTTTGTAACTACCAATATAAGATCTGATAAATGTTGACTTGCCTTTTTGCTATTTTCTTGGATTTGTCTTTATTTAGCTAGCTAAATAAAACATGTATAAATGTTTTATTCACTTTTTTTTTTTGCTTTATGGTATAATATGAGGTGTGGATATATAATTATTTTTCCATATAGCTGACCATCCTCACATTGTTTCAATAATTATTTTTCAATTTTACAGTATATCCCTTTTTAAATCAACCTATTGAATACGTTAGATGTATTTCTAGGTTTTGAGTTCTGTTCAACTTACAGAAGTATTTGATTTTGTACTTCACTTGCTCTTAATCACTTCAGGTGATTAAAGCAGGCATGTTTAGTATTCAGCTCCTCCCATTAGTAGGCCTTCGTTCTGATCTGTACATTTCACAATCTTTTCTAGAATTGGATTATCTTTAATTTTAGAAAGTGATATTTGAACATGAAACATCAAAAAATACAGAAGGATACAAAAGGAAAATGTCAGTCTCTCTGCATGAACCCTACCCTTGGTACTACCCCCAGAGTTACCCACTGATATTTCCTTGCACATTCTTTCAGAACTTGTCAATGCATATGCAACCCTATATACTTTTTGACAAAGCTAAATTATATGATATCTTCATACTCTTCTACACCATGATTTTTTTTCACTCAATAGTATATCTGTTTTGTAAAATCTTGCATTTTAGCAAATATACATTTATTGTATTCTTTCTAATAGCTGCACTATATTTCATTGTATGGAAATATTCTTAAAAGTTTTAAGTAACCATTTTATCTCAGTTTTCTTTTTATAAATAAGCATGATTGTTTATGGATGCAGCATCTCTTCAAGTCAGAGTGGTATGAGCTTTGCTATCACACAGAATTGGTGTGAATAAAAAAAATAGAATTGGATTCTTACTGTGGTTAAAGGGCTTGATGCTTCTTTGGATAAGTTACTTAATCTCTTTCAACCTCACTTTCCTAATCTGTGTGTGTGTGTGTGTGTGTGTGTGTGTGTGTGTGTGAGAGAGAGAGAGAGAGAGAGAGATCTCAGTATATATAATTATAATATTACATCAGTATATATATAATTATATATTATACATGATATATTTATATAATTACATAATTACATATAAATTATATATATTTTATATATGTGATCTAGTTCTTAGGCTGTTGGGAAGATTAAATGAGATGGTAAATTTTAAATGCCTAGCATACAGTTCAAGAAGTGAAAGGAGAGAATATTTCAGGAAACCTTATTTGTTGAAGTTCTCTTACAGTTGGTTGAATAGAAATCCTATTTTAGCCCCATTACTGAAATAATAGATTCACTGTACGTGGCAAGACTTCCATACTCTCAATAGTCTTAGGGAATCTTAAAGTCATAATTGGCATCTCCTGGAGACAGTTTATATGTGAGAAGTATGTGTGAATATATTTGCAGCATATTTATTGACATAACAGTTACATTTTGGTGTCAGAATTGTCTAGTAGTCTTATTTCAGTGTTCCTTAGTTTGCTATATGATTCTGAATGTTGGGAATTAATGAGTAGGAGGAGACAGGAAGCAGGCTAGGGGCATATAGTGCCTACTGGGATTAAAGAAGATACACACCTGTGTGCACCTGTTCCATTCTCCATGTCCATTTGTTAGTGTATGCTGGACCTTCAGGCAGTTTTCTAGGATACAAGTCAGAAAGATTACTACCTGGCTACCTGTTAATATAGTATGTCTTCTACACAAAATTTCTGATAACTTATTGCTTTCTAAATTACAGACAGGAAGAAATATTCGTAACAGAAATTGGTGGTCTCAATTGATATACTGGGGGCATGGTTGATGTAATTGATAGGGCTTGTGCTAAACACACAGGGAATGTAAGTTCTCCTTAGTTTGAACCAAGAAGGTTTTGGGAATTTCTAAATAAGCTATTAGATTCCTACAAAATGTTCTTGGCAGCAGAGCCTTTGTTCCATGCCATGCCATCCTATTTGTGCTTTAGAGTACTTGAGATGCTTTGTTATTCTTATCAAAAAGGAAATATTACATTAATGTTTGTGAGTACATGGGAATCTCAGGGCCCATATATACTTAGATGTCATGTGTTTGTGAAAGAAAAGGAACATTAATTAACTAAAAATAATTAACACTTTGTAATAATAATGACATTTTTGTTCTCATTCTTTATTGGGAGACACAATACACACATAGAAAAGTAAATAATACATATAAAGTTTAATAATTATAAAATGAATTTCATGTAGCAATGGTCAAGATCAAGGAACAAAATGCCACCAAACCCAGAAGGTTCCCATGGACCTCTTTCTGACCTGACTCTTGTGAAGATCATTTGTTTTTCATTATCACTTAACATTTATATGTTTATCCTTAAACAATATAATGTGTTTGAACTTTCTATAAGTGGATGATGTCATTTGTATTTTTTTTATTTCTTGCTTATTTTGTTCACCTGATAATTTTTTTTTTTTTTTTTTTTTTGAGACAGAGTCTCGCTCTGTTGCCCAGGTTGGAATGCAGTGGCGCGATCTCGGCTCACTGCAAGCCCTGCCTCCCGGGTTCACGCTGTTCTCCTGCCTCAGCCTCCTAAGTAGCTGGGACTACAGGTGCCTGCCACCACGCCTGCCTGATTTTGTGTATTTTTAATAGAGACGGGGTTTCACCGTGTTAGCCAGGATGGTCTCGATCTCCTGACCTCGTGATCCGCCCACCTCGGCCTCCCAAAGTGCTGGGATTACACGCGTGAGCCACTGGGCCCGGCCCATCTGATAATTTTGACATTCATAAAATGTTAGTGTCTCTCTAGTTCATTCATTTTATTACTGTACAGTATCTCTTGTATAAATATACCATCATTTATTTATCCATTCTATTATTGATAGATATTTGTGTTACATGTATATAGTCTCTGGTAAAAGACATCTTTATTAAAAAAATAATGAATAGAAGTAAAATTTCATCAGTTTTCCTGCAGCTGCACTTCACTTTTTTTGAAAGCCACTGCTTCCCAGATGATGTGATAGATGCTTTATATACATCATGCTTAAAACTCAGATCAGAGTTACAAGTAAGTGTTACAATTCCCATCTTGTACATCAAAAAGCCAAAGCTCAGAAAGGCTAAGTAGCTTGCCCAAATTTCTAGGTACTAAGTGGAAGAGCTAAGATTCAAAGTCAGGTTTCTCTGGCCACTTCATTCACTCATTCATTAATTTATGCATGTGTTTATTCACTAACTTGTTACCAAGGAACCTCTATCTTATCTTGAAATCTTTGCAGTGCTTCCTTTATCTCATCACACCAGTCTGACGATAAAGAGTTGTAAATGTGATACTAGATCCATTATTTTTCTGTTTCCTGTGAACTCAGTTTATCTTCACTCTCTCTTGTTCTTTATAGCCCTACTCACAGAATGAAACAAGTTGAACATCATAGGCAAGCAAATAAATGAAGGGCCTATCTGTGTGAAAACCAGAAAACACCAGGAATGCTACATGTGTAATTAGGTCAGACAAAATCGATGCCTATGTTTAGTAGCTGATATGAAAAATAAAGTCTATCTCAAGCAAGAGGGAAGATGTCTTAATTAAAGGAAGGTAAATGATAAAGGCCTCTCCATAATCTACCTAAAAATTATTTTAAGGAATGGGGGGAAACTCCTAATGTGTTACTTAGAAGAAATGTATTAAGCCTGAATCCAAATGAGTGCTTTATCCGACTATTCGGTTTTTATTGGAGACTTCATGATGTTAACAGAGTATTGGATTAGCAGTCAAAAGATGCAGACGATCTAATAATTTCAAGAAAGCTATTCTTCGGATTACAAAATGAGCCAATGTGCTTGTAAAACAGAAGTTTTGTTTATTTCAACTGTTGTGGCAACGTAATGGATATATATACAGTTGTTCCTTAGTATCCATAGGGGATTGGTTTTGGGTTCCCCACTCCCCATGCAGATAGCAAAATTGATGGATGCTCAAGTCCCTGATATAAAATGTTGTAGTATTTTCATATAACCTAGGCACACCCTCCTATGTACTTTAAATAATCTCTAGATAACTTACAAAACCTAATACAATGTAAATACTGTGTAGTAGTTGTTATATTGTATTGTTTATTTGCAATAATTTTATTGTGTATGGTTATTATTTATTTCAAATATTTTGGATCCACAATGGGTTGAATCAGTGGGTGTAGGACCCATGGATACATAGGGATAACTGTATATGATGTGTGTGTGTGTGTGTGTGTGTGTGTGTAAAGACTAATACAGACCTATTTTTCATTCAGAACAGTAACTCTTATAGGAGTCTCATACTTAAAGGCTAGGTGATATTCATAAATTGAATGAATTCCTACAATGTTATTTCACAGGGCAGGGTTTCTATATATAGCACTACTGGTGCTCCAAGTACATTCCTAGAAAAGTTAACAAAGTGTCAATTAATTTGAAGACCACTGAACAAACTTTTAAAACAATTATTATTATACTTTAAGTTCTGGGGTATATGTGCAGAACATGCAGGTTAGTTACATAGGTATACATGTGCCATGGTGGTTTGCTGCACCCATCAACCCGTCATCTACATTAGGTATTTCTCCTAATGCTATCCCTCCCCTAGCCTGCCACCCCCAACAGGCCCCTGTGTGTGATGTTCTCCTCCCTGTGTCCATGTATTCTCATTGTTCATCTACCACTTACAAGTGAGAACATGTGGTGTTTTTCTCTTCCTGTGTTAGTTTGCTGAGAATGATGGTTTCCAGCTTCATCCACGTCCCTGCAAAGGACATGAACTCATCCTTTTTTATGGTTGCATAGTATTCCATGGTGTATATGAGCCACAATTTCTTTATCAAGTATACCATTGATGGGCATTTGGGTTGGTTCCAGGTCTTTGCTATTGTGAACAGTGCCACAATAAACATGTGTGTATGCGTCTTTATAGTAGAATGATTTATAATCCTTTGGGTATATACCCAGCAATGGGATGGCTGGGTCAAATGGTATTTCTACTTCTAGATCCTTGAGGAATCATCACGCTGTCTTCCACAATGGTTGAACTAATTTATACTCCCACCAACAGTGTAAGTGTTCCTATTTCTCCACATCCTCTCCAGCATCTGTTGTTTCCTGACTTTTTCATGATCATCATCCTAACTGGTGTGAGATGGTATCTCATTGTGGTTTTGATTTTCATTTCTCTAATGATGAGTGAGGATGAGCATTTTTTCATATGTTTGTTGGTTACATAAGTGTCTTCTTTTGAGAAGTGTCTGTTCATATCCTCTGCCCACTTTTTGATGGGGTTGTTTTTTTCTTGTAAATTTGTTTAAGTTTTTTGTAGATTCTGGATATTAGCCCTTTGTCAGATGGATAGATTGCAAAATTTTTCTCCCATTCTGTAGGTTGCCTATTCACTCTGATGATAGTTTCTTTTGCTGTCAGAAGCTCTTTAGTTTAATTAGATCCCATTTGTCTATTTTGGTTTTTGTTGCCATTGCTTTTGGTGTTTTATTCATGAAGACGTTGCCCATGACTATGTCCCAAATGGTATTACCTAGGTTTTCTTCTAGAGTTTTTATGGTTTTAGGTCTAACATTTAAGTCTTTAATCCATCTTGACTTAATTTTCCTATAAGGTGTAAGGAAGGGATCCAGTTTCAGCTTTCTGCATATGGCTAGCCAGTTTTCCCAACGCCATTTATTACATAGGGAATCCTTTCCCCATTGCTTATTTGTGTCAGGTTTGTCAAAGATCAGATGGTTTTAGATATGTGGTGTTATTTCTGAGGGCTCTGTTCTGTTCCATTGATCTATATATCTGTTTTGGTATCAGTACCATGTTGTTTTGGTTACTGTAACCTTGTAGTATAGTTAGAAGTCAGGTAGCATGATGTCTCTAGCTTTGTTCTTTTTGCTTAGGATGGTCTTGGCTATGCTGGCTCTTTTTGGGTTCCATATGAAATTTGCAGTAGTTTTTTTCCAATTTATCTTGGAGTGGGACTGCATGGTCATACAATACATGCAAGCTGAACTTTATAAGAAATTGCCAAAGTGCTTTTCAAAATGGCTACACCATTTTGCATTCCCACCAGCAATGTATGAATTCTAGGTGTTCCACATCCTTGCCAAACTAGATGTCGTCAGTCTTTCTTATTAGCTCTTTCCTGGTTAATTATGTAGCACCTTTTCACATGCTTAAGGACATTTGCATATTTGTTTTCATTTTTTGCCCTTTGTTTTGGGTTGTTTGTCTTAATTGAGTTGTAATAATTCTTTATATATTCTGGATAGAGGTTCTTTACTGTGCATGTATTTTGTAAATATTTTCTATAATTTGTTTTTAGCATTTTCTTGAGTATCAAAGAGCAGAAGCTTATAATTTTAATGAAGAACTGTTTACCAATTTTTAAAATAGTTAATGTTTTTAATATCCTGTCTATGAAACCTTTGTCTAATCTAAGGTCACAAAGATTTTCTCATGTTTTCTTAAGGTTTTTCTCTTGTGTTGAAGTCTGAAGTTCATAGAATTTTAATCTGTTTAGGTGTGTCTTTTATTTTCATTTAAAAATTATATATATATCACATTCACTAGGCATAATAGATTATATAAATCTAACTATAAAGATAGTCAGAATTTGTTTTATTCACTGGTCTTCATAATGGCAAAGTATGCTTATTTTTTAGTAGACACTATTCTCTCTTTAGTTTTCTTTTGTGTGTGTTTTTTTTTAATGTTGTAACTTTTTAGGATTCATAATAAATGGTTTAAACTTTAGACAATTAATTACTCATTCTGGGTAAAATGCAGGATGCAAAACCCAAATATATCATTTGGTTTCCGCATATGAGTTGGGTTTGACTGCTGACTTTAGTGGTGACTATCAGCTAGTTGAAATCAGCATTTATACAATACAAACTTGCAAAACTACCTAACAAAGCTAGATCGGTCCCAGAAAGATGTATTTTAGATTTTTACTTAAGGGGACTATCTTTATAAGCGGGTCTGAATAGCGTGGCCAATGTACATTTTTTCAGTCATGAGGAGTTAATTGGCACCCTATTTATAATTGATCCTGGTATTCATTTATTACATATTTAGATAGGCTGCCACAGGCAGGTGCCCAACAGTCCTTGCACTTCTCTTTTACTCTGTGTCTCATCTGATTCTATCCTTGAAATTACCATGGTCAAAATTGTAGATTAAGACACAGTAAATACGCTAAGTACAATTATGGCTCTAATTTCAGTTCTTTCAATTATTAAAAAAATTTAGGAATCCTTCTTTTTCTCTTCCAGTAGAGAATGCACCAGCCATTCTACCAATTACATTTTAGACCTGACAATTGCTGATTTCAACTGAATTATCCAAGAGTTGCCTGATATTTTCCAGATATTCCAAACTTCTAGATATAGTATATATTTCAAGATAATAGGGTGGTTCTTGGTTGGAGGCTCTCTGCTGGACTCCTCCCTGTAAGCCTCTTGAGAGCCCATTGTCATTACTAATGCTAAACATGCATATACATTAGCATGCTCTGCACCTTAGCTCTTGAATTATTAAGAAAATTAATAATGTAATACTTTTTTGCTTTTGCGCTGCATAGCAATTGAAGAAGGCATCCTCCAGCCTGACATCCTCCAAGGTGTTCTTCAGCCCTTGGCAAAAGTAGGCATGAGTGGAGCCCTTAATCAGAAATTGCCCATGGAGAATTCCCTCACCATATCCATCTACTGCCTCTGGCCTAAGCTTTCTGTCTTATATAGACTATAAGAAACACAGTAAAACGTCATTTCTACTAAAAATACAAAAATTACCCGGGTATGGTGGCAGGTGCCTGTAATCCCAGCTACTTGGGAGGCTGAGGCAGGAGAATCGCTTGAAACCAGAAGGTGGAGGTTGCAGTGAGCTGAGATTGCGCCAGGCCACTCCGTCCTGGGCGAAAGAGCAAAACTCCGTCTCAAAACAAAATTAAAAACAAAAAAATACAGTCACTTTAAGAAGAAATTTATTTGTTTAAAGCATTATAACTCTTCTACCCCATTTTGTCAAAAACCTCACATAATTGGATGATAGATAACCAGCAAGCTGAATGAGTTTAAAAATTTCGGATATGTTTTCATCATAGAAAATTTGGAATGAAATTCAGTAGACTCCAAGCATGTAGGATGTGACCATTTAACACTACATATGCCTAGGAAATGCAAAGGAAAAAATACTTTATGGTGTGAAGAATATCACGTTGTTCTTTTCCTCCATGTCTTTAAGAAAAATTAAAACATCACAAGATAATTTAATTTGCTGTAATTTAATGTCCTGCTCTGAGTACCTAAGTCTGCTTAACTCTCCCAATGTTCCTTAGACCCTGCGTTATTTTGTTTCCTCATCTGCTCTTGTTCTGCCTGTGCCCTTCCCATCACAGCTGAAGAGCAGAGGCCCCAGGCAGTCTTCTATGTGTCTACCCCATCGGTGTTGCCTCATTTCCACTGCTGATAATTGTTTCAGCATTTCCTAGAGAACAGGAAATTTTACACATATGTGTTGTTCACAGCTAAGAGAAGCTAAAGAACTTTTGAATAGCTTTTTAATCTTATATAACTCGCTCAATTATTTGCTGTATTTTGACATAACTAGAGGTTTAAAAATGATTTCGTATTTCAAATCCATAATTAATCACATAATAAAAACAAATGCTCCCATTGAAACTTCCATGATTGACTCTGAATGGCTGTTCCTTCACCACCTGCCAATTCTCCAGCATTGATGTCTAGACAGGTGGGCTTCATTTCACAAACACTCCCAAATTCATAAAACAGATGGCCTAGGACTTGTTAAATAAATTTTAATGTCACTCTCCTTATGCAGAAACTTATTACTAAATTTCTTTATAAAGACAACTGCCATTAGAAGATTGAAATATGGCCTGTTTTAAGAATAATATGAGTAAGTTTTCTAAAGTATGTTTAGATTAGGCCCAGGATTCTGGAAAGATGCTTATGGCAGAAGAAGCATAGTTTTTAAAAATGTCTTCAAACTCCCTCCTATAAACAGCCAAGGCAACTCTTTAGTAAAACCAAAAAATGATGGACAATATTTATGACAAAATTGATGACAAGGTTTCTCCACAACCCCAAAATGTACGTTGATGAGGCAAGTCAGCAATAGCCAAAAGGTCTGCTTAGAATAAGTGCCTTCAGAGGAAAACTCAGAGTGGCATCTGAGAAACTGAGAACAGGTTAGCTCCACACAGAAATAGATATTTAATAGAAGGCCCAGGCAGTCTGAGAACAGCAGCTGAAAATGGGAGGGTTTTCCTCACTCTAATAGCAAAGTGCACAAGGCTTACGGTCAATTCTAAACATAAGAGCAGTCTAGCCTCAGAGTTGGAGCAGTCTAGCTCTAAGGAATCTGAAAACTGAGACTTGAGCGCTGCTTTCTAGGACTAGACCTCACAGTGAGGGTTGGAGTCAAAATTGAGCATAATAAAGATGATGGAAAGAAATGAAAAATATTCAAATAAAAGTGGATATGTTTGTTTTCAAATTACTAGTGTAAAACACTGCCACAAATTTAGTGACTTGAAACAACATAAATGTATTTCTCGCGGTTCTGCAGGTTAGCAGTCTGGATGGGCATGGCTGATTTCTCTGTTCTGAGTTTCACGAAGCACAAACCAAGGTATCAGCTGTCTGGGCTCTTGTTGGGAGACTTTAGAAATCGTTCACTTCCATGTTCATTCAGGCTGGTGGCAGAACGTTGTAGTGTGTAGTTGAAGGACTGAGGTCTCTGTTTCCTTGCTGTCTGTTCTGGGGATCATTCTTAGCTTCTAGAGCCTGCCAGCATTCTCCGGTTCATGGCTCTCTTCATCTTCAAAGCCGACAGCAGTGGCCTTCTCACATGGGTCCAGTCTTTATCATGTCTCAAATCTCTCTGATCTCTCATTCTGCCTTATGTCTCCTGCCTTCAGTTGGAGAAAGTTTTCTCTTTTTAAGGGCTCATGTGATTAGATTGAGTTTACATGGATAATCCAGGAAAATCTCTCCAGACTATTTCATAGTCTATAACTTTAATTACATCTGCAGAGTCCCTTTTGCCATGTAACGTAACATACTTACAGGTTCCGGGGATTAAGGCATAGACATCTTTGGGAGGCCATTCAACCTCCCACCCAGGATTTGGTTGAGGGGATAAGGTAAGGGGCCACAGAGCCAGGAAGTCTTGAGAAGCAAAGCTGCTGTACAAAAATGACAGAAGAGGGAGCTTTGTGACATTAGAAGGTTACCCTGAACTATATACCTCCTAAAAACTCAAATAAACTAATTTCATAGAAAAATAGGCAATAGAAAAGTATAGAAATAGCTTTTTCAAAATAAGCTAAAATAGCTTGCAGTGAGCTGAGATCCGGCCACTGCACTCCAGCCCGGGCGACAGAGCGAGACTCCGTCTCAAAAAAAAAAAAAAAAAAAAAAAAAAAAAAAAAAAAAAAAAAAAAAAATAAGCTAAAATACTTTAAAAAGATGATATAAGAGCAAAATTCATCAGAATGAGAAAAATTCAGAAAGGAGGTAACAGAACTGAGGTATTAGAAATAACAAAAATCCACACAAGAGAGAAGAAACACACTAGAGAGTGCTAAGTAAAAAATTTTTTAAAAATGAAGAAAGAGATTTTAAAAAGAATTAGAAAGTTAACAATTGTGAATAGGCAAAGAAGAATCAACATAAAGGTAATTGAGATCTCTGGAAAAAAATTAAAAACAAAGCAAGAGGACAGAAAAATATACTAAGAACTGCAATCCAAGAAAACTGCAAAAAATATGTATACATTTAAAACTATATATTGAGGGTACATGGAGTACCTAATAATATCAACCCAAAATGACCAACATCAGACACATTCTAGTAAAATTATTCATTTTAAAGAAAAAATAATTTGGTATCTAAGCAAAACCAGTAGGTGAATTATAAGGCAAAGAAATGTAAATTATCATCAGACTTTTTTTTTGACAGCAATTTTTTTTTTTGCTAGCAGAAAATGGAATAACATGTTTAAGATACTCCAGGAAAGAAATATTAGACAGTGATTTTTATATTCAGCAAACTGACCTTCAAGTAGAAAGGGTGCAGTTTAACTGTGAACAACATACAAGAACTCAAGGAAATAGTTCCCAAGATCCCTTCCTGAAGAAGCTTCTAGAAAATGTGCCCCAGCTATCCAAAATGACTAGAGGAACATCAACATAAGGCCGTGTGGCAGCATTAAAGAATTCTATAAGTTACTTATAGAATTCAGACAAGTGTTTTTGAAAGAGAGAGAATGTAGTATATATGGCCAAATGTTCAGACAGAATATGGTGTAACTACAAAAAAAAAAAAAAAATACAGGGAGAAAAAAATAAACCCATTCTCAGTAACTGCATAGGCAACAGTAGCATTAGTGTAACAGTGAGACTTAATGACTGTAATGTGGGATAAAGTAAATGAATATATATGGAATATTCTATCATCCCTTGTGTCCTTGGGAATCAGGATTCTTGGTGTAGTTGAATAAAAGATATAAAAGAGATTAAGTGAAAAACGTTGTAGTCTTGAATTTGGATTTAAATCGGAAGTACTATTTTGAATATTATCTTAAAATTTTCTATAGGAAGTGAGGTTCAAAGTCTGCATTATCTTATCCCAAAGTGCTCCAAATGTAGATGGCAGCACTGTAACCCCAGATGTTCAGTCCCGACACTTGACACTTGGTAAACACATTTAACCTTTTACATCCTTAACTCTCTGCTCACAGCCAGTCTGTAAATCCTATTAATTCTACCTTTCCAAGATTTCTCAAATTCATTAACCCCTTTCCATCCTAATGGTGCCATCTCTCACCTGGAGTACTGCAATAGTCTCCTGACTGGTCTCCTTGCATCTAGTCTTGCCACCCTCCCATCTGTTCCTCAGATTGCAAAGTATCTCTACAAAACAAATCTGATTGCATCACTCCAGGTTTTAAACTCATCAATGACATCCCAGAATCCTAAGAATGGTACAGTGGCCTGAATGCTCTGGCCTCTGACCAATGACTGAGCCCAGAGAGGCATCATTCTTCTTTCAGCTCTCTGATCCCCCAGACCTACTGGACTTTTGGCTCCTCAAACATGCCAGGATCTTAAGGGCCATGATATTAGTTATTTTCCCTCTCTGGAATGCTTTCTTCTCCCCTCTACTACGTCTTACTTTTTCTTTGGTTTTCATCTTAAAAATCATTTTCTCAGGGAAGATTTTCCTGATTCCTACCCTGGACTAGAGAATATACCTGGGAGTGTATTGCATTCTGCAGTTCTTGTCACACTCTGAGCACTTGCAGTGACCTTTTCTTTTCTTCACTTTCACTTCCTCTTTTTCTTTCTTTTCTTTTTACAGGGGCGGGGAGGGGTAGGGGGCAAGTCTCACTCTGTTGCCCAGGCTGGAGTGCAGTGGTATGATCTCGGCTCGCTGCAACCTCCGCCTCCCGGGTTCAAGCGATTCTGGTGCCTCAGCCTCCTGAGTAGCTGGGATTACAGGCATGCACCACCAAGCCCGGTTAATTTTTGTATTTTTAGTAGAGACAGAGTTTTGCCATGTTGACCAGGCTGGTCTCAAACTCCTGAGCTCAGATGATCCGCCCATCTTGGCCTCCCAAAGTGTTGGGATTACAGGCATGAGGCACTGAGCTTGGCCTGCAGTTACATTTTCAATGGCAGTTTTTCTCATCAGCATGGAAGTTCCATGAAGAAAGAAATCTGTCTGCTGATTTCCCACAGTTTCCCTATTTCCTAGCACATAGCAATGCTGATTAAATAAATATTGATAAGGGAATTACTGTCTGAATAGACAGGATTGGAGCATTTTAAACAGTCTGCCATTTTCCTTGTTAATCTTTGCATTAATTAAAATCAAGCGTGATGTCATCTATTTTATTTATAGGAATATTATTTAAAGGATAGTCTCACATTCTATAGCCATTAATCTGGTTATAAACTTTTTTGTTATTAAAATTTTTCCAGGCAGGTCATTTCATTTATCTACAGAGCATTTTATTCTTTCCATCCTAACTTCTAACTTCAATAAAAGCTGATTGGCATGCCTAATCAATAATGCTTTTATGCTCTGCTGTGATCACACTAGACAAATCACAAAGGAGAAGCAGTCTATTATCAGGGATTTTACTAACAAGTAAACAAAAAATCTATTAAGTCATATCCTAGTCAGCCCAGTTTTCTGTATGTTCTATATTTGAGGTAAACATAAATGTTCAGAATAATGACTCTGTAGTCCTCAGAAGTTCTGTGTCATTAAAAAGATTCAGAAAGTTTCAAACAGAAATAGACAAATATATTTTATGAATACTTTCAGTAACAAAGGTTTAAAGCAAAAGAAAAAAAAAAGATTAAGGAATTAGTTGGCTAGTAACTAAGGTATCCATAAAAATAAGTTAACGAGAACATGCTACTTCTGAGCATTCTGGAAAGTGTTTACCTTTACTTTTATGTTATGATACATTTCTTAATCACGTTGGCTCCTCAAAGGCTTTGTATTTGTGTCCTTCTTTTCTTTTTCTTTTCTTTTCCTTTTCTTTTCCTTTTTTTCTTTTGCTTTTGTGACAGAATCTTGCTCTGTCACCCAGGCTGGAGTGCAGTGGTACGACCTTGGCTCACCGCAACCTCTGCCTCCCAGGTTTAAGCGATTCTTGATCCTCAGCCTCCTGAGTAGCTGGGATTAGAGGCATGCACTATCATGCCCGGCTAATTTTTTTTTTTAATTTTTTTTTTATTTTTTATTTTTAGTAGAGACAAGGTTTCACCATGTTGGCCAGGCTGTTCTCGAACTCTTAACCTCAGGTGATCTGCTCACCTGGGCCTCCCAAAGTGCTGGGATTACAGGCATAAGCTACTACGCCCAGCTTGGTGTGTGTTTATTTTCTCATATAAATCTTACAGGTGTATATGAACCATTTATGTTTCTGGTGTTTAGAAATCTCCTAATAAACCTTTTAAAATTTTTTCTGAAATGCAGATTGGATGGAAACCTCACTCAGCTGTGAAGTAGTTGTGTTAAAAAGATGTGAGCCATCTCTTGCTAAATGAACCACTAATTCTAAATATGTATCAGTTGTTATTTAATCTTTCTTTTAATTAGGAATACATGGAGTTATTAATCTTTTTTCTATAGTATTATTTAGCAACCTGGGTTGTTTTTTTTTTTTAATAAACATCCTGGACATTTTCAAAACGTAATTCTAGGTGAATTCATTTGTTTTAGGATTATGTTTACACCAAATCCTTACTATCATACCTTGAAATGATACTTTAGTGTGGGCAGTAGTAGTTCAGATTATATAAGAAGTGAAGGGGTGCCAGTCACGGTGGCTCATGCCTATAATCCCAGCACATTGGGAGGCTGAGGTGGGTGGATCATTTAAGGTCAGGAGTTCGAGACCAGCCTGGTCAATATGGTGAAAGTCCACTTCTACTAAAAATACGGAAACTAGCCAGGCATAGTGGCAGGTACCTGTAGTCCCAGCTACTTAGGAGGCTGAAGTAGGAGAATCACTTGAACTTGGGAGGCAGAGGTTGCGTGGAGTGAGATAGTGTCACTGCACTCCAGCCTAGGCAACAGAGCGAGACTCCATCAGAAAGAAAAGAGAGGGAAGGAAGGAAAATAAGGAAGGGAGGAAGGAATTGGGGCCCAGTTCAGTATCCATCATTGAGGAAGGATAAGAACAGAGGCACCTTCCTGATAGCAGAGCCTGATTTTGGAAGAGCTGCCTCCTGAGCTAGATGGAATGGGAGCTTCCAGACAGGCATATAGCACACAGCATCAAGGAACCTATTAATAGCTAATGTGGAGGTACAGGAGTGGATGATCATCAGCCATAAGCCAATATATTATGGAGCCCTCAGTTGCCTGAGTGGGGCTGTGAATACATCAAACTGGCCTTTGATATTGGGCTGAGGTTCAGGGTAGGATTAAGTCCCAGAAAGAAATGGAATCCTAAGCAGAAAGCAAGTTAGAATAAAGGAATGGTGAGAAAGATAGAAGTCACTGTATATAAACTGAAATACCATAAAAAAAAAATGGCCAAAGCTTAAGCAAAGCCCCAGTTAAATTTAGGAGTGACACCAAGATCCCAATATGGTCAGGCTCTTTCTGCTGTGACTCCCTGAACCTGACACTTGGCACTTCAGACCTATAACTGCTGATATGGTTTGCATATTTGTCCCTGCCCGAACCTCATGTTGAATTGTCATCTCCAATGCTAGAGGTGGGGCCTGGCAGGAGGTGTTTGGGTCATGGTGGCAGATCCCTCATGACTTGGTGCCATCTTTGTGACAGTGAGTTCTAGTGAGATCTGGTCATTTAAAAGTGTGTGGCACCACCGCCCCCCACCCCTCCCAACCCCTCCCCACAACCAAACTCTCTCTCACATTCCCATTCTTGCCATTCTTGCTATTCCCGCTTTGCCTTCCACCATGATTGGAAGCCTCATGAGGCCTCCCCAGAAGTAGATGCCACTATTCTTCCTGTACAGCCTGTAGAACTGTGAACTAATTAAACTTCTTTTCTTTATAAATTGCCCAGTCTCAGGTATGTCTTTATAGCAATGCAAGAACAGCCTAATACAAACTCTTACTCCCATCTTTTTCATCCCTGATCACCTCCCAAAGACTGAACCTTATTCACTGTTCATTTTCTATATTCTCAAGCCCATTTTTCTAAGTGCTTCCTCTACCCTGACCTTCTTGGTTTGTGGCTCACCATGGCACTGTTGAATGTCTAGCCTGGCAGCTCAGCCAGCACTGAGGTTTTGTGATGCTTTTTCTCTGAGGAGCTCAGAGTGGCTGCTGGCTTGGCAATGAATCCTTGGGGAAGCTGGGAGGAAGAAGGATCTGAGGCTGCCACATGGTCTCAAGAACCTTTGTTCTTGGAAATCTGATGTGCCTTGCCATACACTGCCTCACCCTCTTAACTGCCACCCCCAAGTGACATGGAGGGGAACAGCTTCTCCCTTTCTCCCACATTCCTCTGTCATGATACTGGGTGCTCTTGGCTAATTCTTTCTCCTCCTCAAAGCATCCTTCTTAGCAGCTGAATTGCACCAGCAAAACAATGTTGGCTGAGGGCTGGAGCCACACTTTTCATTAGGTCTCTTCTTTTTTCAGGAGTTTCTTAAATTCACTACATTGTCCTCTCCCAGTTACTTCCACCACTTGGACAGTCCTGATGAACAGGCCATGCATCTTTCAGTTGTTCTCATGCCATGCTATGAGTGAGCCTCATGCACACTGACCCTAGGCTAGGACTCAAAATGCTGGCAAATCATTTTTATTCCTGGATGCTTTTAGGAAAAGAACAAGATCTATCTCAAACTCAGGTTAGCTTCAATAATTTATAAAACAAAGTGAGAATTCCTCAAAGGTGGAGTGAAGCAGACTGTAGGACACCAGATACACATTTTCTCTGGTTTCCAATTTTCCAAATAGCTGAACCAAATTCCACCTTGACGGTGTGATTAAAGCCATAGCTTCAATGAGAAGATTTAGGTTTTGTGGATTCTTGCACTTATATAATTTTAGGGACCTTTGCTAGAGTCTTTCCCAAGACTTGGAAAGAGACCTGTACCATTGAGATACTCTGAAGAATGAGTTACTTCGTTTCAGGATACATGTGCCCTTGGGTTCAACTGTACGTTGTTGTTGCTTGATCTAAACCCTGGATTTGCTTTTGCTTTAGCACCATGAATGATCTCATTTTGGTCCTTGTCCATCTAACTGTGCGTCTGCCTCAGGACACTTCTTGCCATGCCTAGAAACACCTTCCCAAGTCTCCCAAACCTGCAATCTCTGTTATGGCTAAAACAGGCAGATAGGAGAGGGAGAGAATGCTTAGGGCAGTTCTGCAATAACCCGGGAATGGGCTTTTGAACCTCAGTGGAGCAGAAAGAATGGGGAGAAGAGGCGATGAACTCAGCTGGTTATAGAAGATGCAAATAAAATGTAGTATATAATGTCAATACTAACTGGAAGTGGGAACAATGGATGTGGAAAAGCTGCTGATTTGCGCCTTGTATATTTAGATTGGGTGAAAAAATGGTAGGTAGTAAAATAGTATTAAATACAAAAAGTCTCAAATTATGCCTGCTTCATTCATCCTATTCATAAGATTTGGGAAGAGTAATTAGCAAATAATCTTCTTTCAGTAAAATCAGATATTCCCAGAATCAAGATTGTGAGTCAAATTCTTTTTTAGAATAAATGCTATGCATGCTATTCATATACACTAACACAATCTTTCATATCTAGAAAAAGTAATACTGAATGCCTACCAAGGTAAAAGGCAATGCATTTGAAAGGTTTAGGATGCAGACTTTGGGTCCAGACTTCCTGGAGTCAAGTCTCTGTTCCACCAGTAAGCAGCTGTGCTACCAAGACCAAGTTATTTATACTCTTGTTCTTCAGTCTTCCCACCTGTAAAGTGGTGGTACTAATATTATGTACCTCATAGAGTTCTTACAGGGATTGAATTTTTTCCCAGATTTATTAGGGTGTAATTGACAAATAAAAATTATATATGTTCAAGGTATACAACATGATGATTTGATATATGTATGCATTGGGTAATGATCACTACAATCAAAGTAACCAACTCATCCATCACCACACATTGTAACTGGTGTGTGTGTATGTGTTAAGCACACATTAGGTTACTCTCTTAGCAAAGTTAAAGTCAACAATACAGTATTATTTACTATAGTCACCATGCTGTACATTAGATTCTGAAACTGAATGTTTGTATCCTTTAACCAACACCTCCCCATAGCCCCCAACCCCAGGCCCTGGCAATGCTATGTGTTTGACTTTCTAAGATTCTACATTATAAGTGAATTAATACATATGTTGTTCTGTTTGTTTCTTTTTTATGGTTTCTATTTATTTATTAAATATCTTATTTTGTTGATGCATTGGTTTTGTGCTTGGTTGGGTCCCAGGGCTGATGGGATTGCCTCCAGATCACAGTTTGTGGTTGGTAGTCCTGTTACCAGGGGCTCGAACTGGCATGAATATTGTCTGGTCCCTTGGCAGACTGGACTTCCAGGATCTTGGTCAGTAGGGCTGGTATTGATACAAGGATCCACTTCAGGGTCTGCAGACAATGGGCCTGTTACCAGGTCTGTAGACAGGCGTGGCTTCTTCTGGGTCCTTGGGTGGGTAAGACTGACCCCAGGCTGCAGATAAGAGGAGCTAGAACTGAGTGAGTTCCAGCTGCTTCAGGGTCTACAGCCCAGCCTCATGTCTCAGACCTGCCTCTGGAGGCACAGATGGACGTGTCTCCTGCCAGGTTCCTGGACAGGCAGAACTGACCATGGATCACAATTGAAGGACACTGGAGATAAATTTCTGGGCTGTCTTAGGATCTGCTGTGGGATGGAGTTCCGCAAGCCTGCTTCCCAGGGTACATACAGGTGTGACTCCTGGCAGGTTCCTGGGTAGGCAGGACTACTTTCAGATTGCAGTTTATAGGGGCTACAGCCAAGTTAGAGCTTTTTCAGGGTCTGCTGTGGGACTGAGGGTAGCAAGCCTGCTTTCCGCGGCACAGATGGGTGTGTCTCCCAGCAGGTCTCCGGGCAGGCATGATTGTTCTCAGACTGTAGATGAGGGGCTGGAGCTGAGTTACAGGGGCACTTTAGCATCTGCTGCCAGGCCTGTGGTTGGTGGACCTCTCACCCCAGGCATGAATGAGCACGACTCCTTCGAGGATGGTTCTGGTGGCAGGACCAAGGCTAAACAGGATTGTAGCTGGGTCCACAGGGGATGGGCTCATTTTTGATCAATGGCTTATACCATAGTCAGCAAAATGGCCACCCAAGTGTGGGCCTGCCCTATTAAAACAAGCCCACTTGGTTTTGGCCTGTACCAGAGTTTTAAAATCTCCCTGGATCCCAAAGCTCCCACTGAGGCACTTTTATCAGTGGATGGCTGCCAAATCCTTCCTGCTGTGTGGGTATGTGAGCAGGGGGCCTCCTATTCCATTATCCTGCCAACTGTGATTGACTTATCATTTATAAAATCATGTTGAAAATTGTACCTGGCATGTACATAGGAAGCAGTATCTGTAGCTCATAAATAAGTGCATGTTTTTTAAAGTCCCTCCTAATTCCGAGATTATCAAATTCTGTAGGACGGTCTATTCTAGCCAGGCTTTAGCATTGGTTTACTTTGCATTCAGATGATTCTGCATTAAAACAAACAATTTTGAGTACTACGTATGTCCGAAGTCCTAGTTAAAGGGCAAGAGATGACTCAGTGCATGCTCATGCCTTTATCCAGGAAATTTAATTCCTTTGATGAAGCAGCAGCATCTACTGTTTCCCTTAGGGGAGTGCTCCAAAGGCAGGAGCTTTCATTGCCAAGATGCCGCCCTGATATTTAGCGTAGACCTCTCATTTAGTCTATGTCTCACCATCCCTCCTAATCGACTGTATATGCATTATCCTACTCCCATCCTCAGGAGTAGAGTATTGGGCAGTGAACTCCCTTCATCCTTTCTGATCTTTCTAGGTTTTTAGTGAAGTCTGAAGCTTTTTTGAACCGTTTGATCTGTGAACCCATGTGTCACAACATGAAGTCTTGTGGATCCAGAAGTCTTTATTTAAAGTGTGTGAGAATTCCTTAGAAAACGTACTTATTATTTCTTACTTTCAACTAACGTTCAGTACATGAGTTGTTCAAAGGAGAAAAATGGTGCCTATCCACTGTTCATGTCTCCTGCTTGCTAATGCGGCTGTGTGCTCATTAGTTGGAATTTTCCAGAATATATGGCTTGGGAAGAATCATTAATATTTTCATGATTCCAGATGCCAATTGGCCTATAGTATTTTTTACAAATTATTTATTCATATGCATTCTTACGTCAACTCAGCCTTCCAGAAATCATTTAAGAATCTTTCAGTCTGTTGAAATTCCGTTTGGCCCAATGAATTTTTATTGATGCAATTAATTCTTACCTCATACTGCTAAGCATGTTTATGTTTTTCAGATATGCACAGGCTAAGAAAGTACCATATGGCAAAGGTGATGGTCCTGCATCTGCACAGATTTCTGTAAGGGAAAGCAGACTACACATAATATAAACAATAATACAATAGTAATAAGCTCATTTATTGAGTGCATATTATGTGCAACTCTTTATAACATGTTGCCTCATATAATATAGATGCCAACAACCCTCTAAAGTAGCATTGATTTAAAGATAATTTTAAGTATTTCATAATAGATCGTATAAAAAAATAAGATCATATTGCATATATTAAGCTTTATGCAGTGACAGTGCCTATGAGGTTTGCAATGTGTAGGCAATGAGGTTTATCCAAGGCACAATATTGCTGATTGAAAACTCTTCCCATATTGCATATACCACCTTATGATCTACTTCATTTTTCCAGGTCCCATGTGGTAGACAATTTTCCATGTCAGTAGCTTAAGTTCTAATGATTAGATAATGCTCCAGTAATGTTTTACCTTTCCCATTACACATTCTTTAAGACAATAAAGAATATGTAAATATAATATAGATTTATTTATTCATATTGATAGAAATAAATCTGTTTATAGATATGGATATACAGACATAAACATATATATATATATATATATATTTTTTTTTTTTTGAGACGGAGTCTGTCGCCCAGATTGGAGTGCATTGGCATGATCTCAGCTTATTGCAACCTCCGCCTCCCAGGTTCAAGCGATTCTCCTGCCTCAGCTTCCCGAGTAGCTGGGATGACAGGTGCCCACCACTATGCCCAGCTAATATTTTAAATTTTTAGTAGAGACAGGGTTTCACCATGTTGGCCAGACTGGTCTCAAACTCCTGACCTCATGATTCGCCCGCCTTGGCCTCCCAAAGTGCTGGGATTACAGGCGTGAGCCACTGTGCCTGGCAGACAAAAATATTTTACACTCCATCACATTCCAAAAAATGTTTGTACTATCATGAATTTTATCAGAACTATAGAAAAAACTTAATCAATTATTTAGTTGCTTTATTTTAAAATGTCTTTCTGCAAATAACTTTATAAAGTCAATTAGCCAAATTCAAATTTTATACCATTGTTTTTATAAAGGCTTCAAAATGTCCATGAAAAGAATTAAATAAGGTGCATGTGTGCACACCATCCACCAACTACACACACTTCACGAATGCATATAATCTCCTGTTAACCTAGGATACAGTATTGGAATTCTGTCATCAAAAATGTAAATTTTAAAATGCGTATTTCCTTGAATGTTATATAAAAACACGTACTAGCCCAGTCAAATCATGATGGGCATAAAATGATCAAGCAAAAGGCTTGCTTCATAAAATTATTAAGCATCCTAGAGGTTTCTATTATGATTATAGTGCTTTCAAGTATTGTTTTTCAAACTTCAGAGTAATTAGTGAAAACATAACATATTTAACCAAGACTTGGAGGCAGTAATTCAACAGAGCCTTGTCAAACCAAGAAACCCTATTTAGTATTTAAGAGGAAGTATAGATTTCAGAGGCAAATAATATATTGCAGTAAATGATTAAAAAAACAAATTTTATTCCTGAATAGTCATAAATAATTAAAACTGTTCATATTTCCAGCATGTTTTTCTTCTCCAGCGTTAGTAGTGTGCTGTATAAAATACTACACAGCCTTGTAGCTATACAATAGTTTTTGAAATTGTAGCCTTGTTCATTCGTTTAACATGTATGTAAACAGTGAATAGTATTACCAGAAACATGACCAAATCAGATATACTTTAAAAATACATTTTCTATTGTCCAGGAACTAAGACTATTTAATTTTTTGTTGTTGTTGTTTTGAGACAGAGTCTCCTTCTGTTGCCCAGGCTGGAGTGCAGTGGAGCCATCTCAGCTCACTGCAAGCTCCACCACCTGGGTTGACGCCATTCTCCTGCCTCAGCCTCCCGAGTAGCTGGGATTACAGGCACCTGCCACCATGCCCAGCTAATTTTTTGTGTATTTTTAGTAGAGACAGGGTTTCACTATGTTGGCCAGACTGGTCTCAAACTCCTGACCTCATGATCCACCTGCCTCTGCCTCCCAAAGTGCTGGGATTACAGGTGTGAGCCACCATGCCCGGCCAAGACTGTTTAATTAAATCATCTTCTAATCAGAAAATTTTGGAAAGAATTTATGTACAGAAATAAAGAGACAGTTTAGCAATAACACATCTGAAAAGATTCACTCAGTAAGAAAACAACTATACTTATTGATCTTGACTTTAATAAAAGGAAGAGAAACTATGCCAAAATGTATTTTTTTAAGTTCAAAGCAAGTATCTTATATGAAAGTTTCTGAGGTCAGAAAATGTGCCATATTTAACTTAATGTTCAGCATGTAATACCATTTCACATGGATATTAGCACTGAGAGTTTCTGTAAGAATAACAGCGGTCTTCTCTCTATTGGAGGAAACAGTTCCATTAATTAGAGGGGTCTGCATCATGCGCATGAGTGGTCATTGTTAAAAAGAGAGGAACAAAGAGATTCATATTTACACCCTTTCATTAATGTACATATATGGAACTCTTCAGGTGCCAGAAATCACATGAGGGACTGGAAACAAGACACATCTCTTGTCTTGTTGGAATCTGTTCTACCATGTAATTAAAATATACTGTGATAAGCACTCTGCAATGAGGGCCATGAGTACAAAGGACTATGGATCACAGAAGAAAAGGAGCTGCCCCGCCCATCCTATGGAATCAGGGAAGGTTGTCCTGATGTGTTCTCTTAGTTCCTGCTGGTGATACCTCCTTTAGGCCATCACTGCGGCTTGTAGCCATAGTCTCTTGCCTGGTCATCCTGCTTCCTGACCCTTCTCCTCTCAACTTCAAATATGATGTAGAAGTTTTCAGTGTCTCCACATTATGCTCAGGATAAAGTACAAACATTGCATCATAACTCAAAAGTTTCTTCATGACTGGCTGCCCTTTCCCTCCATCTTAATCTCTAGCTATGCTGTTGTACTTGACTGTCAAAAGTATATCAAAATACTTTTGAGTTCCAAAAATGTGTTATGTTCTCTCTTACCTTCTACCTTTTGTTCATGCACTCCCAAGTTCTAGAATAGTCTCTTTCCTCTTACTGAACGTTTACCTGGCTGATTCATACTCATCCTGTAGGTCTCAGTTTGTATCTGTTCATCCAAGCCAGAACTATGAGTGTTGTCCTAGTCTCTTCCCTTTACTTCCTCCTTTCCATTCAATTCATCACCATGTCTTGGAAATTCTAAGACTAAGCATCTTTGCTGTGGGTTACTTTTTAAATTTCCCCTACTTATTAAAATAAAACCGCACAGTTGGTTTTCTTGTTCCTTTTTCAAAGGTGGTGAAACTGAAGCTGAGAGATACTAAGTTAGTCACTCAAGATCACACTCTTAATAACTCATAAGCTAGGATTCGAGCCAAAGTCCATTTGACTCCAAAGCCAAAATGCTCTACTACCTTGCCTTTCCATTGCAAGAGATATGCTAATGACCATTACATGCTTGTTCCAAAACAATAGTACTTTGATACTTTTCATTTTGTTTAATTGTTTCTTCTGTGGTTATGCAAAAATCAGTGGCTAATGTAACTGGCACCAGATTTTTAAACACATTCATCTCTTCAACAGTTCCTTTAAGATTTCTACTTAATTCAAAGGCTATTTCAGGTGAGGCAATGAGACTTGACTGATTGTTGCTTAGGTATTTTTAAGGCATAGAAATGGAGAAATACTTGGAAAGTGAATTGAAGCAGCATTTCATTTTGTATCAAGGAAAAAAGTATTATTTAAAAAGTATTGCAGGCACACCGTGGGAAATTCATAAAATAATGACAAAAAACAAGTGAAAGATAAAATCACCTGTACTTATTCCTTCTATGGATAACACTGCATCAAATTTTACTGTCTGCTTTTCTTAAATGAAGTCTATGTATCACATTGTATACATACCACCTACTACCTGCTACTCACTATTTTGATAAATAGAGAATATTGACATGGAAACACAAAAAACAAAGTGCTGAAATCAAAGCTCTTGCAGCATGGTAGAATTATATTTAATGGTAGAATTACATTTATGATTTAAATACATTTAAATTTAAGGGATAAAAATGGCCTGAGGCTGAAGCCTCTACCTCTCCATTTGTTGGTAAATTCACTTAAGGGACCTTGATCAACCTATAATCCCAAATTTGAAAATGGAAGGCTGTTGTAAAGTAAAATGAATGAGAGGCTACTTTTAGATTGGAGGAATGTGGACTAAACAATGGGATGTAGGCAGCTGAGTATCTATGGGTAATCCTATGTTGACTTTGACAAAGACAATGGCTGTTCTTTTCAGAGGAATGCCTTCTAAATTAACAGCCATTATAATTTTAAAACCACAGAAGAATCAGGGTGAGTGGAATAACAGGGGACAATATATTTTACTAAAATGTAGGCAGGGAAAAGAGTAGAAAATTTCACATGAATCACCATCTCCATTCTGAATCATTTTATGCAATAATAGAAAACTTTTAAGACAACCTTGTTTCCTACTTGTATGCACATGCATTAAATGATCACTGTAAGTGGAGCAAAGTGTTTGAGTAGAGATTAGATATATTTCATCTCAAATGTAGAACCACTGAAATGGTTTAGTCTTTTTCTTTTTTTTTTTATTTAATTTATTTATTATTATTATACTTTAAGTTGTAGGGTACATGTGCATAACGTGCAGGTTTGTTACATATGTATACTTGTGCCATGTTGGCGTGCTGCACCCATCACCTCGTCATTTACATCAGGTATAAATCCCAATGCAATCCCTCCCCCCTCCCACCTCCCCATGATAGGCCCCGGTGTGTGATGTTCCCCTTCCTGAGTCCAAGTGATCTCATTGTTCAGTTCCCACCTATGAGTGAGAACATGTGGTGTTTGGTTTTCTGTTCTTGTGATAGTTTGCTAAGAATGATGGTTTCCAGCTGCATCCATGTCCCTACAAAGGACGCAAACTCATCCTTTTTTATGGCTGCATAGTATTCCATGGTGTATATGTGCCACATTTTCTTAATCCAATCTGTCACTGATGGACATTTGGATTGATTCCAAGTCTTTGCTATTGTGAATAGTGCTGCAATAAACATACATGTGCATGTGTCTTTATAGCAGCATGATTTATAATCCTTTGGGTATATACCCAGTAATGGGATGGCTGGGTCATATGGTACATCTAGTTCTAGATCCTTGAGGAATCGCCATACTGTTTTCCATAATGGTTGAACTAGTTTACAATCCCACCAACAGTGTAAAAGTGTTCCTATTTCTCCACATCCCCTCCAGCACCTGTTGTTTCCTGACTTTTTAATGATTGCCATTCTAACTGGTGTGAGATGGTATCTCATTGTGGTTTTGATTTGCATTTCTCTGATGGCCAGTGATGATGAGCATTTTTTCATGTGTCTGTTGGCTGTATGAATGTCTTCTTTTGAGAAATGTCTGTTCATATCCTTTGCCCACTTTTTGATGGGGTTGTTTGTTTTTTTCTTGTAAATTTGTTTGAGTTCTTTGTAGGTTCTGGATATTAGCCCTTTGTCAGATGAGTAGATTGCAAAAATTTTCTCCCATTCTGTAGGTTGCCTGTTCACTCTGATGGTAGTTTCTTTTGCTGTGCAGAAGCTCTTTAGTTTAATTAGATCCCATTTGTCAATTTT
>NC_037682.1:93411297-93466752 GCF_003255815.1 Theropithecus gelada | reverse complement strand
GTTCTCTGTATTTCCTGGATTTGAATGTTGGCCTGCCCTACTAGGTTGGGGAAGTTCTCCTGGATGATATCCTGCAGAGTGTTTTCCAACTTGGTTCCATTTTCCCCCTCACTTTCAGGCACCCCAATCAGACGTAGATTTGGTCTTTTTACATAATCCCATACTTCTTGCAGGCTTTGTTCATTTCTTTTTCTTCTTTTTTCTTTTGGTTTCTCTTCTCGCTTCATTTCATTCATTTGATCCTCAATCGCTGATACTCTTTCTTCCAGTTGATTGAGTCGGTTACTGAAGCTTGTGCATTTGTCACGTATTTCTCGTGTCATGGTTTTCATCTCTTTCATTTCGTTTATGACCTTCTCTGCATTAATTACTCTAGCCATCAATTCTTCCACTTTTTTTTCAAGATTGTTAGTTTCTTTGCGTTGGGTACGTAATTCCTCCTTTAGCTCTGAGAAATTTGATGGACTGAAGCCTTCTTCTCTCATCTCGTCAAAGTCATTCTCCGTCCAGCTTTGATCCATTGCTGGCGATGAGCTGCGCTCCTTTGCCGGGGGAGATGTGCTCTTATTTTTTGAATTTCCAGCTTTTCTGCCCTGCTTTTTCCCCATCTTTGTGGTTTTATCTGCCTCTGGTCTTTGATGATGGTGATGTACTGATGGGGTTTTGGTGTAGGTGTCCTTCCTGTTTGATAGTTTTCCTTCTAACAGTCAGGACCCTCAGCTGTAGGTCTGTTGGAGATTGCTTGAGGTCCACTCCAGACTCTGTTTGCCTGGGTATCAGCAGCAGAGGCTGCAGAAGATAGAATATTTCTGAACAGCGAGTGTACCTGTCTGATTCTTGCTTTGGAGGCTTCCTCTCAGGGGTGTACTCCACCCTGTGAGGTGTGGAGTGTCAGACTGCCCCTAGTGGGGGATGTCTCCCAGTTAGGCTACTCAGGGGTCAGGGACCCACTTGAGCAGGGAGTCTGTCCCTTCTCAGATCTCAACCTCTGTGTTGGGAGATCCACTGCTCTCTTCAAAGCTGTGAGACAGAGTGGTTTGCGTCTGCAGAGCTTTCTGCTGTGTTTGTTATTGTTTACTGTGCCCTGTCCCCAGAGGTGGAGTCTACAGAGACAGGTAGGTTTCCTTGAGCTCCTGTGAGCTCCACCCAGTTCGAGCTTCCCAGCAGCTTTGTTTACCTACTTAAGCCTCAGCAATGGCGAGCGCCCCTCCCCCAGCCTCACTGCTGCCTTGCCGGTAGATCACAGACTGCTGTGCTAGCAATGAGGGAGGCTCCGTGGGTGTGGGACCCTCCCAGCCAGGTGTGGGATATGATCTCCTGGTGTGCCTGTTTGCTTAAAGCGCAGTATTGGGGTGGGAGTTACCCGATTTCCCAGGTGTTGTGTGTCTCAGTTCCCCTGGCTAGGAAAAGGGATTCCCTTCCCCCTTGCACTTCCCAGGTGAGGCAATGCCTCGCCCTGCAGCTCTCGCTGGTCGGGCTGCAGCAGCTGACCAGCACCGATCGTCCGGCACTCCCCAGTGAGATGAACCCAGTACCTCGGTTGAAAATGCAGAAATCACCGGTCTTCTGTGTAGCTTGCGCTGGGAGTTGGAGACTGGAGCTGTTCCTATTTGGCCATCTTGCTCCGCCCCTGGTTTAGTCTTTTTCAATTTGCTCTATTCAGTTTCAGCTAACAATAAGTATCTGTGAAATGAACTCCTGTCTAAACTAAGAGAAAATGTGGAATTTTTGCTTTTTTACTCTCCAGTGAAGTTTCAAATTGGTTTCTTCAAAGATTTAGTCCATTAAGGTTAATGTAATCTATATTTTATTTCTGCTATTATTGATTTAAAATGTTTTATAAGAAAGATAAGAGAAAATTACAGATAGTTGAAGACAATGGCAAGTTTTCAGTTCCATTTTCTAATATATCTTAGAAATGATATAGACTAAGAAAGGAGAAATAAAACTTCACAGATGTCATGCCCATGGCATAACTTGAAGACAGAGAAACACCAATTTCAAAATTACTCTGACCAGTAAAAGAAATAACTCTGCTAAATCCTAATGCAGGTCTCTCATCCTCCTGCTCCCTGCTTTCACTCTGACCTGTTTTGGGACAAGCAAAGACAGCTAGTGAACAGCCACAAGTTGATCTAAAACCACTGCCAGAAAGACTCACTTGACCTTAAGTCTGAAGAATACTAAAAAAGTGCCTTGGTAGATCAGAGCATGAAGAGTAAGCATTCTTTCTTTTGATGATGCCCAATTTGTCAAATTTTTAAGTTCATGGAATCATGCTTTTGGTGTCGTATCTAAAAGTCTTTCGCCAATTCAAGCTGTCAAATGTATAGGCATAAATTAGTCCACAATATATTATAATCCTTCTGACATCTCTAGACTCTGTAATGGTATCAACTCTCATTCTTGGTATTGGCTATTTGTGTTTTCTATCATTTTTGTTTCTAATTAGTCTGATAGAGCTTTACAAATTTTATGGATTTTCTCAAATAATTCTATTATAATGCTGGCACTGAGGCTATGCCTAACATTTCTTTGCAGACATAGATACCTAGGTTATTTCTATGCATGCGTTCATCCATTCAACAGATATGTGCTGAGTACCTACCAGGTGCAGGCCCTGGAAATACTTTGGGGGAAAATAAATGCTTTCGTAGAACCTACATTCTTATGAAAGAGACAAACAATAAACAAGATAAATAAGTCAAATGTACAGATGTTAGTGATAAGATGAAAAAAATAAAGAAGAGAATATAGACCTGGAACGTTAGAGGTTGAGATTTTACTTTTAAATAATAACCAGGGAAGGCCTTAGTGAAAAGGTGACTGTATTAGTCTGTTCTTACATTGCTATAAAGAACTACCTAAGACTGGGTAATTTATAAAGAAAAGAGGTTTAATTGACTCACAATTCTGTAGGCTGTACAGGTGGCATGGCTGGGGAGGCCTCAGGAAACTTACAATCATGGTGGAAGGCAAAGGGGAAGCGGGCACATCTTACATGACCAGAGAAGGAGATCTTGTGAGAACTCACTCACTATCATGAGAAGAGTAAGGGGAATATCCACCCCCATGATTTGATCACTTCCTACCAGGCCCTTTCTTCAACACTGGGCATTACAATTCAACATGAGATTTGAGTGAAGACACAAATCCAAACCATATTATTCTACCCCTAGCCCCCTCTAAATCTCATGTCCTTCTCACATTGCAAAATACAATCATCCCTTCTTAATAGTCCCCAAAGTCTTAACTAATTTCAGCATTAACTCAAAAGTCCACAGTTCAAAGTCTCATCTGAGATAAGGCAAGTCCCTTCATCCTATGAGCCTGTAAAGTAAACAACAAGTTACTTACTTCCAAGATGTGACGGGTACAGTTATTGGGTAAATACATTTGTTCCAAAGGGGAGAAATCAGCCAAAGGTAGGAGCTATAGGCCCTGAACAAGTCTGAAACCCAGCAGGGCAGTCATTAAATCTTAAAACTCCAAAATCTCATTTAACTCCATGTCTCATATCTAGGCCATACAGATGCATGGGGTGAGCTTCTAAGGCCTTGGGCAGCTTTGCCCCTGTGGCTCAGCAAGGTTCAGCTCTGATGGATGCTCTCAAGGGCTGGTATTAAGTACCTGTGGCTTTTCCAGGTGCACAGTGCAAACTGTCAATGGATCTACCATTCTGGGGTCTGGAGGACAGTGACTATCTTCTCACAGCTCCACTAAGCAGTGCTCCAGTGGGGACTTAGTGTGGCGGCTCCAACCTCACATTTCCCCTTACCTCTGCCCTAGTAAAAGTTCCTCATGAGGGCTCTTCCCCTGCAGTAGACTTCTGCCTGGACATCGAAGAGTTTCCATACATCCTCTGAAATCTAGACAGAGGCTTCCAAGCCTCAACTCTTGCCTCTTTGTACCTGCAGCCTTACCATGTCATGGAAGCCACCAAGGCTTATGGCTTGCACCCTCTGGAGCAGCATCCTAAGACATATCTGGGATCCTTTCAGCCACAGCTGGAGCTGGAGTGGCTGAGAAAGAGGGATCAGTGTTCTGAGGTTGCATAGGGAAGCTGGGCCCTTGGCCTGGCCTACGAAACCATTCTTCCCTCCTAGTCCTCCAGGCCTGTGACAGGAGGGGCTGTCACAAAGGTCTCTGAAATGCCTTTGAGGCATTTTCCCCATTGTCTTGGCTATTAACATTTGGCTCCTCTTTACTTATGCAAATTTCTACAGCCAGCTTTAATTCCTTTCCTGAAAAATGGATTTTTTTTTTCTACCACAGGGTCAGGCTGCAAATTTTCCAAACTTTTATGCTCTGCCTCCCTTTTAAATATAAGTTCCAGTTTCAGATCATTCCTTTGCTCATGTATATGAGCAAATGCTGTTAGAAGCTGCCAGGCTACATCTTGAATGCTTTGCTGCTTAGAAATTTCTTCCATTAGATACCCTAAATCCATCACTCTGAAGATCAAAGTTCTACAGTCCCCTAAGGGAGGGGCACAGTGACTCCAACCTCTTTGAAAAGGCATAGCAAAAGTGACCTTTACTCCAGTTCTCAATAAGTTCCTCATCTCCATCTGAGACCACCTTAGCCTGGACTTCATTGTCCATATTGCTATCAGCATTTTGGTCACAACAATTTAACAAGTCTCTAGGAGGTTCCAAACCTTTCCTCATCTTCCTATCTTCTTTTGAGCCCTCCAAAACAATTTAACAAGTCTCTAGGAGGTTCCAAACCTTTCTTCATCTTCCTGTCTTCTTCTGAGCCCTCCAAACTGTTCCAACTTCTGTCTGTTACCTGGTTCCAAAGTTGCTTTTACATTTTTAGGTATCTTTATAGCAATGCTCTACTTCTCTGTTACCAATTTCTATATTAGTTCGTTCTCACATTGCTCTAAAGAACTACCTGAAACTCAGTAATTTATAAAGAAAAGAGGTTCTGCAGGCTGTACAGGGAACATGGCTGAGGAGGCCTCAGGAAACTTACAATCAGGTGGAAGGCAAAGGGGAAGCAGGCACTTCTTACATAGCCAGAGAAGGAGGAAGAGGGTGAAAGGGGAGGTGAGACATACTTTTAAACAACCAGATCTCATGTGAACTCGCTATCATGAGAATGGAAAGGGGAAAATCCACCCCCATGATCTAATCACCTCCCAGTAGGCCCCTTCTTCAACACTGGGGATTACAATTCATCATGAGATTTGGGCAGGGACACAAATCCAAACTATATCAGTGACTTCTAACTAAAGAAATACCCTAATGAATTGAGAGTGTGTGCTCAGGTATCAGGATAAAAGCTTCCAGGCAGAGGGTAGAGAAAGTGCAAAAGCACAAGCATGCTTGGTACATTGAGGAAGAGCGAGAAGATCAGTGTGGCTGGAGCAGAGAGACTGAGTGAAGGGGTCAGAGAGTTAAGAGAATTAGTACAGGTGAGATTGTACTGATTCTTTTAACTGTCTGACACCCTCGCTCAGTAAAGATCAGATTGTGCCAGGTCTTCAGGTCATCGAATCTAGATCTAGTATCTAGATGCCTGGACTGTGGTGGTAGCAAGAGGTGTTCAGATTCTGGATACATTTTGAGATACAGCTCAGAAGTTTGAAAAATAAGCAGGATTTCCTGATTAAATGGTTTTGGAGTATGAAAGAAAGAAGCCCAGGACACCACCATGATTTTTTTTTTTTCTGAGTAACTAGAAAATTGAGGTGCCACTAACTTACATAAGGAACAAGATGGGTGAAGCAGATATGGGAGAGAACATTGTTTTGCAGCATGTTTTCCCCAAGTTCTCACCTGACTAGGTTATTTAGCTTAGTCTTTGTCCTCAAAGCTGTTGAAAATGAAGGTAAATGTTCCACTTAGTTAAAACAGAGAAATAGAATTAAATGTTGTATTAACTGGAAGGGTCCTTAGAGGTTGCTTTATTTATCTTAATTTTATTTTTAAAAATTATTTTTAAAAATTTTTGTGGGTACATAGTAGGTATATATATTTATGGGGTACAAGAGATGTTTTGATAGACATGCAGTGTGAAATAAGCACATCATGGAGAATGGGGTATCCATCCCCTCAAGCATTTATCCTTTGAGTTACATACAATCCAATTACATTCTTCACATTATTTTTAAATATACAATTATGTCATTATTGACTATAGTTAACCTATTGTGCTATCAAATAGTAGGTCTTACTCATTCTTTCATCCTTTTTGTACCCTTAACCATCCCCAACTTCTCCCAAACCTCCACTACCCTTCCCAGCCTGTGGTAACAATTCTTCTACTCTCTATGTCCAGGAATTCAATTGTTTTAATTTTTAGCTCCCACAGATGAGTGAGAACATGCAAAGCTTGTCTTTCCTTGCCTGGCTTATATCACTTAACATAATATCTCCATTTCCATCCATGTTGTTGCAAATGACTGGATCTCATTCTTTTTTATGGCTAACTAGTCCTCTACTGTGTAGAAGTACCACATTTTCTTCATCCATTCATTTGTTGATGGACACTTAGGTTATTTCCAAATCTTAGCTATTGTAAACAGTGCTGCAACAAACATGGGAGTGTAGATATCTCTTTGATATACTGATTTCCTTTCTTTTGGGTACATACCCAGCAGTGGGATTGCTGGATCATATGGCAGCTCAATTTTTAGTTTTTTGAGGGGAACCTCCAAACTATTCTTCATAGTACTAATTTACATTCCCACCAACACTGTACAAGGGTTTCCTTTTCTTCACATCCTCACCAACATTTGTTATTAGCTGTCTTTTGGATGTAATCCATTTTAACTTGGGTGAGATGACATCTCATTGTAATATTGGCATTTCTCTGATGATCAGTGATGTTAAGTATCTTTTCATATTCCTATTTGCAATTTGTATGTCTTCTTTTGAGAAATGTCTATTCAAATATATTGCCTATTTTTTGATTAGATTATTAATTTTTTTCCTATATGATTGTTTGAGCACTTTATATATTCTGGCTATTAATCCCTTGTCAGAGGGGCAGTTTGCAAATACTTTCTTCGATTCTGTGGATTGTCTCTTTACTTTATTGATTGTATCCTTTGCTGTGCAGAAGAGAGATTACTTTAGAAGCAAGGAAACAGAAGACCAAAGAGGGCAAATGATGCTTTTCTTTCAACTGAAATGGTGGCAAAAATCTGGCTGATTCTATTGATTAAGTTCCACAATAACATCTCATGAGCAGATATACTGGTATATCACAACTCGGGGCTCCAGCCAAGATCTGAGGAATATTGACTCAAACAACTTCTTAATCTAGGCCAATTCTTCTGCTTTTATTTGGCCACAGTATAAATGGGAACAAATTTAACACCAGCTATGGGAATATGTAAGGAAGAATATGTTGTTTATTGAATTGGATCTTCATCATAAGAAAATTCTCCTTAACAGGACCAGAAACTAATTTCCTTTCAATAACATTTGTTTTTAGGTAATAGCATTTTGGAATAAAAATGAATTAACAGCTCAGGGTTCTAAGCAGCTGTTTAACATTGGGCAAGTTAGTTTGTATCTTGGTTTCCTCAGGTAGAAATTAACTATATAATTAATAATTTTTATATACTCCCTCCTCTAGGAATACTTAAAAAGGTACTTGAAAGGTGACAAGGTTGAAACAGACAATTTTAAGTACCCTTCTTGTACTTACAATTTGTAGGTCTATCATTATTACTTTGGTGGGTAAAGTGGAAGTAATGTAGAAATGTATTCCATGCATGCAAACACTTAAATAACTAGCATTCAGTCAGTGACTAATGGCAGTAATAAAGAATCACTGAGTAGGATGCATAGAGGAAATATGAGCCTTCAGCAGAGTTCTCAAATTTAAATTTACTAGCATAGGAATAAAAATACAATTAGTAAAAATGGTTTGAGTTATATCTGTAAAGACTGAAAACGAGAGTTCTTACCATAAGAGAAAAAGGGTAAGAATCACTTGTCCATGGAAAATAGAACTTTTTTTTCATGTTGTACCAAAACACCAAGGCTTTAGTCAACTAGATTTGCTTTATGGTGTACCAAAGCAATGGCTTCACTAGTTTCACTGAATTTGTTTTCCTTTTCACCTTCCTTTAGGGAAGTCATATAACTTTTATAGCTTGAACACACTATTCTAAGTAGAGGCACATTGATCACATCCCTGAAAGTTGAATACAGCTGCAAATGGATATAGACAAATTCCATTATTGGCTCAACATAATGGGTAGCTTTCCAGCTACTGGCTGCTCGTATTAGGTAGCTTTCAGTGTTTTGCTTTTGTAAAATTGATTTTTTAAAAATATGGGCAAAAGGGGAAACATCGCAAAAAACCTTGATTGACAACCTTACTCCTAAAGGCAATGTGGAAGAGTTCAATGAGGGTGAGCCCTCTCTCGCCTCTGAGGTAATGTGTTCTGACCTGCTCTTTTATAGCGGAGTAGGGAGTAGAGAGCAGCAGATGCATGGCCAGATGCCCTGCTGGCTACCCTGCCAGCTGCTGCAGCTCTGAGGAGCCCTGTGTTCCAGGATGAAATTCATGGTCAGCCTTTGACCAACCTACAGGGGCTCTTACAAACACTCAGGGAAGCTGGAGCCAGATAATGAACCACAGACTCTGCTCTGCTTATCTTATTTTAAGAGTCTTCCTCTAAGAGTGTAGCAGTCCCTTCCTTATTCTACCAAGTTTGTGCTAAGTACTTACTTTTTTTGAGCTAATTTGTGTTGTTTAGGGCATGCAAAGCTGGAAAAGCTATAAAAAAATAAGAGAATTCTTAACATAAAAACCAGATAATGGTTGGTTGTTGGGGTTCAGGGGAAGATAATAATTTAAACAGGCACACAGAGGTCTTCAAAGTGATCAGTGATCACGTTCTTAAGTGGAGATAGGTAGGAAAATGATGTTAATTTTGTTATTAATCTTAAAATTGTAGTTCTTTTCAGCATGTGTGCTTCACAATAATAAAAAATAAGATTAAAAAAATGAAAAAGGACATCTGCAAACCTACGTTTACAGTCTTGCCTTACCACTCATTGCCAGCATGAACTTAAGAGGGAAGTTTCTAGATATCAACCAGTTTATAACCAATTCTAGGTATTGTTGAAATCCACAAATGTTCACAGTTTTGGGGGAGGGGATATTGAAACTCTGCTTTTTTTTTTTTTTTTTTTTCCCCTTCAGCTGCATTATGAAAGAAATTCAGAAAACAAAGAAAGCCCCCAAACGTTTTTCCTTATATTGCCATGCCTGTTCAGGAGTGATCTCCAAACATTTCTTCATGTAGCGAAATAACAAAGCTAGCCTCACCAAATGCTGTGAAAATTAAATAAAATAACACCTATAAAGTTATTTGGTCGTAGTAAAAACTTCTAATAAATATCAGTTTCTATCCTCCTAGCCTTAGTCAAATTAATTTAATATATGTGTACTTACAAGTTTATATAATATTTTTATTGATAAAGCTAGAGAAACGGGTAAATATATAGTAAACTTATAATTTACTTGACACAATTAGTATACTCAAAAATCAAACTCCATCGAATTGCTATATTTCATTTTTACTTAGGGTGGGTAAGTACCTTTCACTTTATGACAGGTAAAAATTAGTTTAAAATACTGTGAATAAAATACAATTATGACTACTGAGAACTTACTTGGTAAATACAGGATACACTTCCTTGCAAAATTTAACTCTGACAGTAGAGGTAGTTTGTGTAGTAGTATGTTGTTATGCATTTGATTATTGATCGATAAGCGAAATTCTATCTAATTTTTAAAAACGTTTTTGATAGGGAGTAAAATAGTTTGAGAAACTCCTAAAACTGTGACAAACTAGGGTGCTCTCCACTCATTTTTCTTTTCATATTCTTTTTTCTATTGCTTTTTTATTCATTTGTAGATGCATAAAACATTTTGTGCCTGGCTCTGTGCTTGGCACTGGAATTCAAAGATAAGTTCAGGTTTAAAGAATACAGGTTAGAAGGGAAAGGGAAACATATAGTCAGAGATGAAGGTATAAGAATAGAACACACTTTAAGAACAGTGGTAGCAAAACAAAGCACAGAGTGTTCTGAAGATTAAAAGCATAATGCCCTTTTGGCCATGTTGACATCACAGCAAGGGAAAATACAAAAACAAAAAAGGGGGATCAAACTGTGTTCTTTGGACACGTGGTGCAGATTTAACAGCTGGCATTAAAGGAAGAGAAGCCATTTAATGATTTTTTAGTTTCTATCTCATTTAATAAGCAGAGCATCTTCAAACTGGAAAGTCTTGAATAATTATGATTAAGAAGGATTTGAGGTCCATGACAGATGAGGCATTGAATTACCTTAAGCAGAATTCCACAAATCACCAATTTCATAGTAACCCTAACAGGTAACTGCCATCCTTGATGCTGTTCTCTTTCCAGTTTTACAGTTAAGGAATCCGAGGCTGAGAGGGATGACACAGGTAGTACCTGACAGAGTAAGGATTCCCAACTCAGTCTATCTTTCTTCAAAGCTTTGTTCTTCCAAATATTTTGCAAGGTTCCCCAAAGTTTTCTCAAGTTTAGGTCCCCAAGGACTCAGTTCTCAGTTTCCCTCAATTTGTCCACAGTTATTCTCAACTTGAGATCTTGAATTGTAAAAGCTCCAAACCCCTCAGAACAAAACCTTGTGGGGTGGCAATCCAGTCTCTGAGTTTTGAAGCTTGAATCTCCTAAATTTGAATCCTGAGCTGTTAAGGAATTACCTAAATGTTCACCTTTCTGCCCTATGGTGGAAGTGCTAAGTGCTAAACTGTGAATATCAGTGGATGTTTCGCTTCTAAACCTGAGTGCTAGACCTTTAGTTAAACTGAGCCCGGAACCAGAAATCGTGTTGGGGATGGGAACTCTCATGTGTTCCAGCCATAATAAACATTTTTCAGGGTTTTTTCTGGGCTGCTGACTTATACAACTGTGATTTTCTCTGCCTGCAGGCTGAGTCTCCTCTTCCCTCCTCTCAACTAACTCTCCTTCATTCTTAGGCTAAGTGACATGTCCTCAGAAGGCTTTCCGGGACCTTCCGATTGGGTTGAAAACTGTTTGCTAATCATTTATATGCCACACTACTTCCTTTTTGGTAACATTCATCACCCTGTAATCTTTTGCTTATTCTCTTTTTTTCTGCCATACCCTATTTTTTTCTGGCTGTACTCCCATGTGCCTAACACAGTACCTAGAACATGTTGAAGCTGAGGTTCAGTAAATATTTGAATTGACGAATGAATGAATGAATGAACTGTCACGATCCCAGTGGTGGTGGGTGTGAGGGTTGATAAAGATGTCTGAAATCATACCACATCAGCAAAGAAGAGCATTTCACAATTTTGGTTTCAATAAATGAAAGCTCTGTGCTGAATGGTCCTGCCAATTTCTCTGTCCATGTACTCTATTAGACATAGCAGTCTCATACAGACTGAAACCTGTACTGTGAGCATTTGGAGCTGTCCCCCATTGTGGAGATTTAGAGCATGTTCCAGACCTATTATTTAAAGTCTTTCTTCAGCACCATTATCTCTGGTAATCAGTAGCTTCAGCTTGTGCTCTTCACATTTTGAATGTTTCTATGACATCAGATTATCCTTCTTCTCACCCTCCACATCAGAGTTGTTCATCCTAAGCCTCATATGAACATCAACTTAGAATTTCTATGGATGAATCTTAGTTACAGATTCATTTTTTAAGATAATGGACTGCATGAACTTGAATGTGGATGTCTTTCCTGACAGCTTAAAGAAGGGAAAAATAAGCTCAGAAAGGTGTGAACTGATGATGCCATAATTACTCATCATCAAAAATACACTTACCATTTTTTTGGTGCATATGTTTTCATCAGTAATTTCTTTTCCTCTCTCTCTCTCTCTCCCTCTCTCTCTCTCTCTCTCTAGTAGTTTAAAATCTTTTAAAAAATTATTTCAGTAGGTTTTTTGGGGAACAGGTTGTGTTTTACATAGATAAGTTCTTTAGTGATGATTTCCGAGATTTTAGTGCAGTCATCACCGGAGCAAGGAGTTAATTATGGCAAAGTCAAATTATCGTATATAGAGCACATGCTGGGTGTTGTTGACTTGGTCCTCTTGGCCTACTCTTCATGCTTTGCATACTGTTCTCTGACTGTGGCAATAGCGCCAGAGCAGACCTGTGTGGACTGCATCAATGGGCTTCTTTGTCCCCCAGCACTGGGCTGAGTTCAGCCCATCAGAGGCACTTGTGAGATATCAGAGGGCAGGAGAGTGAGGTCAGAGTATCAGTTCCCTTGGCTCTCTCCTTGATGGTGGGCTGTCAGCCTTTATAGAAGGTCGGGGCCACTGTCAAGTGTCCCTTGTCTTATAGTTATCCTGTTCTGGTAACTGTTCCCTCCTTATACCCCTTCAGACTTAAGCCTACATTGTCCTAGATGTGAGTACTGCATGGTGCCATGTTGGATTTCCCTAACTTCGGAACACATACTCCTAGAGTTCCTTCATTAACTTTTTTAGATTGTCTTCTAATTGAAGTATGTTTTTTCCTCCCCGGAATCTATCTTATACACAGGATATTTGTGGAATTGGAAAATGCTTGTGTAATACACATGATTATGGCAGTCATTGATAATAGAAGCAAAGAATTTAAACCTCTTCTTTGATGAGATAATTTGGATATAGTTTGCTAGTATTACACAGAAACTTTTTAATATTCCCAAGAGTACTCTATTTTGTTCTTAAAGCTTTGTTCTTCCAAATGTTTTGCAAGGTTCCCCAAAGTTTTCTCAAGTTCAGATCCCCAAGGACTCAGTTCTCAGTTTCCCTCAACTTGTCCTTAATTATTCTCACCATAAATGTCTGGCCCCAGAACTCTTCCAAAGAGCATTTCAAAGTAGGAAGACATGACACATGAAATAAATTAAACCACCAAGGAGAAGCTAAAAGGGAACAATGACATTTCAGATGTTGTTTTATAAAAAGGCAAGTTCCTATAACTTCCATTATTTACTCACAATTTCATTCTCTCACACAGTTTGAGTTCTAATTTATACAAAAAAAATGTCAATTGATGATACACACAAACCAAAAATTTGTTACATGCACCTGACATTTTTCAGTCATACTTTAGCTGGCTCCTGACTGAAAGTGACAAGCAGCTCAGGCTCTTATCATTTCATTCATAGAATACTAAGGCAGGGTGTGATGTAGTGTGACTGATCAAACAGAAAGTTCATATTTGAAGAAATGAGAAGAGTTCATGGGGAAAATTGAAACTAATTGAATCAAAACAAAGAATTGCTATCTAGAAGACTATTTGGAAGTTCAAGGGATTTGGTAGTGCGTTGTGAAGATGGATGCTCACACTCTATGTACAGTGTAAACAAGAGGGAGAGAGAACAGGGTAAGAAAATATTAGTTCTGGCTTTATTTTTATTTTTTTGTTTTGTTTTGTTCTTTGAGACTGAGTCTTGCTCTATCATCCAGGCTGGAGTGCAGTGGTGTGATCTCGGCTCACTGCAACCTCTGCTTCCTGGATTCAAGCGATTCTCTCACCTCAGCCTCCCAAGTAGCTGGGATTACAGGCGCCCACCACCATGCCTGGATAATTTTTGTATTTTTTAGTAGAGACAGGGTTTCACCATGTTGGCCAGGCCGATCTCAAACTCCTGACCTCAGGTGATCCACCCACCTAGGCCTCCCAGAGTGCTGGGATTACAGGCGTGAGCCACCGTGACTGGCCCTAGTTCTGCCTTTAAAGTCAAGAAAATCTCTGCTTCTGGATCATGAACAAGTCACAAGGATGCCATTAAAAACATGGCTTTCAACTTCCTTTTTCCCCTGTTGAGCTCACTACTTATTTGAAATGAATATAAAATATTATATATACACTAGAACACACTGTGGCTCAACCTTTGTATTTTGTTCCTTTTTTTCTGTGTAGGGTTGTACATTGAAGTCATTTGCAGTCAGTTTAATAGGGAACAAACAGGCTTTAAACTTCACTCCTTTGACAGGAGGGATTAATGTATTCCACAGTTATGTTCTGAGAGTTTACAGTGTGTCCCTCTGCAAAGAGGGGTGAATTCAGTGTGAATAAGGCAAAGTCATCATTGCTCTCATAGGACTAAGGAAAACCACTTTAATTGTTTATTGCTTCCTCAACCCCAGAGGAAGGGCCTAGGGTATGTGCCCAGAGATTAAGTAGTCAGGGCAAAAACAGTGTCAGTGTTGTAAAATGAGAACCAATGACTTATTTCATTCCTCTCCCTAAAGTGGTTTGCAAACTTGCTAGTTGTGTATAATGTTACTCTCTAAATATCTGAGTCTAATTATTCCCATTGATAATTGTGCGTGTAATAAAATGCGAATTCTGGAATTTCTTTTATTTTTACTTTCCTAGGATGAATCTATATTACTCTTGTGGCTGACCACACTGCCTGAAATAGTTACATTCCATTTACAATTTTAAAACTTCTGCTGTAATAGAATTGTGCTTTAAAATATTTGTAAGGATTTTTAAAGCACAAAGTCGAAGTTAAGCTGAGTACTTAATATGGAGCTTAGTTTGTATAAAAGCAGTTCCATGTGATAAAAGTGTATCGTAGTGGAACAGGAAGTAGAGAAAATTACTACACGCGCTCTGGACTCAAGCATGCAATCCACTCTACTCAGAAGCTAATTTACATTGCTGGCATTTTCAATAGAGATGGATTATTCCATCTCTCACTATGTGGGGCAACAAGCACTAAAGGGATCAGGAAAATGAGGTATGTAAAAAACACGGTTTTCATGACCTAATCTATATGTGAGTGCCATAGGGGTGGTGGCTAGTTATATTCTTTCTTAGAACCAATATTTATATGTTGTGATAAACACCTTATAAAAATACAGCCATGAAAATGGAGGTTACTAAGCTTTTAACCATGCTAAATGTGGCTAAATGGGTGAAGAAAATTTCTTAATAAGTATTTTCATAAATAGAAGAGCTGTATTTGAAAAGTGCGCCCTTGAGCTGCAATGAACATGTCTTTTGTTGAAGTAGTGAACATGTCTTTTGTTGAAGTAGTGCTATGGAGCTATGGGCTGAGTTGTTCCTCTTTTTAATAGATGATTTTGCTGGGTTTCATTGGCTATTAATGTAAAATTCTACAACATAGTTTTATAAAAACCATTTGCAGAGAGGTTTGTAATATAATCTAGTAACATCTAGTAATTCATCTTTCTTGAATTGCTTTCAAATACCTATTACTTAAAAAGTTGTTTTACACATTTTACTTTTGCGTAGGAGAGGCAGGGATTAAGCGACACCACTTGTGACATAAAAATACAAATAGAATCTTGTATTGCTTCTCCAGGCTGCAGTTAAGAAAGCTAAGGAGAGCAGCAAGGCATGCGTTTTGTTCTGTCAACAACATGCGAGCAGCTTTTACTGTGTTCACTGCTCATGCAAGGGGTGCCGAATCCATTGTGCCTGCATTTGTAATATGCCTAAAACTATAAAAATTCATTGTGCCTGCAGTTGTAATATTCCTAAAATCAGCAAAAACAAACAAAAATGTATCAGATACATTCTGGCTTTTCAGATATAGAATGACAGAGTTGTAATTCTGTCACAGACTCATATATAGTTCACAGAGTGCTAAAGAGATTATGATAATCCAGGACTTTTTATAAAAATGTATCTGAAAATTATATGATTGCATATGATTAATATGTGTGGTCACAACAACTAAGACAGAAGATGCTTTAAAACTGAAAAAACAAAATTCTACTGAAATATCTTTGCTGTTCCTTCAAGAAGTTATAAGTACAAAAGCGATAGTAATTTAGAAGGAAATAGGACACATCATTAGGATTAGTGGCTTGCCAAGATAGCACTTGTCATTTTTCAAATAAATGGGAAGGAAAATCATAGATTGTTATTTTTAAATTTTAGAATAAAAGATGTCACAACTCAGACATTCTATTTAGCTCAATGTAAACTTAGTATTGGATGAAAAAATAAAGTTTTGTAAACCAGATTAAAAATTGAGATATAAGTAAAGTTGCTAATTATTATTTTTCTTTCTTTAAAAAGACAAACAAAGGGCAGGTGTGGTGGCTCACACCTGTAATCCCAGTATGTTGGGAGGCTGAGGTGGGAGGATCACTTGAGCCCACGAGTTTGAGACTAGCCTGGGCAATATGGCGAGACCCCGTCTCTACAAAAAAATACAAAAATTAGCTGGGCGAGGTAGCATGTGCCTTTAGCCCAGCTACACAGGAGGCATAGTCTGTTGAGATAAGTCAGAATAATTGTTTCTCCCATTTTAATGGATGAACAAAATGGAGGCTTGTTCTTGATGTTTTAGTATGTTACTATTTTGTGTCAGTTTTGTGTCATTTTTTTAGTTACATGAGAACTTATCTTGCAAGTTCTCAGTCCCAGTTCTTTCATCTTACTTTTATAGATCCCTGATCCTATTTTTTTCACCCTTAATTTTACAGTTTTTCTTTTTCAAAGCATTCTTCATGTTTGGAAGATATTGTCTCTCCCCCTAATTTTTGAACTTCCTCTTGTCTACAATAGAAACTATGCAAAGCAATAAATACAGAAGATAAGAGAGAGGAAGTGAAAACCTAAAGAGGTTAGTAGAAGCCAGAAAAGTGACAGAGAGAAGGGAAGAGGGTTAAGAATTTCAGCAGGAAGATGATGGATGGTTCCTCATGTAACAAACCTTGATGATCTCCTGTCTCTTCTACCTCATCCATCTTGTTAACTCAGAAATAATGTGATTCTTCTAGAAACTCACCCCTTACTCAGGAATCACCTTTTGCCAAAACCAACATTAGGCTCAGTCTAGTTTTTATAAGGGGAAATTATACTCTCTTAGAAAAGACATTATAAGGAATATTTCTTTAAAAAGAAGCAAAGAATAGCTACTAAGAATCACTAGCTATATGAGGAAAAATTCTATGAAATACAGAGACCAAAGCAAGCAAACACAAATAAGCAACTCAGGAGTAAGTTCTCTGAATTGTGATCTGTGCAGTCTTTATCATTAACATCCCCAGAGAGAGAAGAGAAAATTTTTGTGCCTTTAAAAGCAGAAAAGTCTTATAAAAAGTAACATTTGAAAATAAGGTTTTTTTGAATATCAAAAATATAATTTTCATAGATATAATCTAAAGTTGAAGAAATTTCCCAGAATATAATAAATAATATTGAACATAAATAATTGGAAAGAGAAAAGATAAGAAAATTAAAGGACAATTCCAAGATGTCCAATCCAAAAAGGAGGAGTTCCAGAAATGGTACATTGGAAACAGGAAACAAAATGATCAGATAAATAGGGCAAGAATATTTCTTAGAAAAGGACACATTTTTTTTCCAGATTAAATGGTCAGCACTGTGAAGAAGAGACTCCCTTCAATAAACAACCATGTAATTTTAGAACACCAGAGACAAAGAAAATATCCAGAATCAAAATTACATCATGCTTCTCAGTAGTAGCCATAAAACTATAATTTATTAGAGCAAGCCCTCCAAAAATTATCCTCAACTTGAATTCTCTACCCAGCCAAACTATCAGTTAAGTTTAGAGGTAGGAAAAAGTCAGTTTTAGATGTACACCTTCTTTAAAAATTCACCTATGCATGCTTTATTAGGCAGCTGTCAGAAGATTCGCTGTACTAGAACAAAGAAGTCAACTCATAGAAAAGAAGATCTGGGATACAGAAAACAAGGACTACAATACACAGAAGCAAAGTAAAGAGAATTCTTGGAGAGATACTGTAGGAAAATTCAAAGACAACATACATACATCAAGTCTAAACAGCAACTGGTCCAGATTTTCCAAAATTGAAAAAAAAATACCCACATAATATGTCAAATGTATTAAAATAAGACTTACATTGATGGAGAAGAGAGTTTGATTGAATTAGTCATATGTATATAGAGCACTGAGAAAATGAAGAGAATTTTTATCCTACTAGGTTTGAGTTTTTAAGGAAGCTGTACCTGAAAAGACACTATAGTTTACCACTTAGCTGTGATTAGCACTTGCATTGTCATATTTTAAACAGTAAATAGTTATCTAAAAAAAGTCATGATATAATGATTCTGGAATGATACGGCGTCATGAAGGGGGTCTGTGTGTGTGTGTGTGTAAGAGAGAGAAGTGTGAAGGTATGGTGTAATGGGAAGTCCATAGGTAATGCCAAACCTGAAAAATCAAGAAGTAACAATATAACCAAAGCTATGTGGTTATAACATTTAAAATTATAAAATAGCCAGCGAAAATAGTTAAATTGAAATGTATTACCTCTGGAGATCAAGACATGGAGAGAATAAATTAAAATATGCACATGTATAACTTCACTAAAATAAAAAATGGAATTAAAAATAAAGTAATAGCTACAGGACAAAATAGTCACAGATGCTATTCCTTTATAATAAAAGTTGCATATATATTATCTACTGACCCATTTTGGAAATTATTATTATATTGTATAATTTGATATTGGTCCTTCATGTCATTTTTGAAACTTACAAAGTTATCTCTTTAAAAAAACATCAGTTTGGTTGATTTTAAATGGGCCTTGGGTAGCTAAAGGAATCACTGTTGAATGAAAATCTATGAAAAATATTTGTGAATATGGCAGCATACTCTTCAAGCTCCTCCAAGAAGTAAAATTTGTTTGTGAGTTGCTGAGACTTTACTGTCTTCCTTTCTATTCCTGGCCATTACACTGCCACAGACAGCATTGTCTGGAGACGTGGAATCAAGATTGATAAAGGCCAGTAGGGAAAGCAACTAAGATTCTCCAGACCTGAACATATTGGAGGGAAAGATGGCTTATGAGGTCCTTGGATCTTTTTATTGTCCTCTTTATACTGGGAAGTTTGTGACAGTTTTTAAAGAGGGATGAATCTTGGAACATTCATAAAGAGAAGAAACAATACTCATTTATCACACCTTTTACTTTCTCTTTAGCCTCCCCTATAACCTGGCCCTGTCCCAGTTCTGCAAAAGCATGCCTTCTTTGGGTTCAGTTAGTGATACCGGTAAGAGTTGAACCTCTAATTGTAATGAGATCCCTTCAAGCTCAGAAGACCTTAAGACACAAAGTTATCAATTAATAACAAAAAAATCTTCATTATAGCATTTTGATCAGAGGAAGAATCACATCCCCTCCCCCCCCCCCCGCCCCACTTTGATACAGGATTTTGTTCTATCACCCAGGCTCGAGTGCAGAGACAGAATCATGGCTCTCTATAGCCTTGACCTCCTGGGTTCAACTGATACTCTGCCTCAGCCTCCTGAGTAGCTGGGACTACAGGCATGTGCCGCCATGCACCGCTAATTTTTCTATTATTTGCAGAGATGGGGTTTTGCCATGTTGTCCAAGCTGGTCTTGACCTCGTGGGCTCAAGTGATTTGCCCACCTTGGCCCTGCAAAGTCCTGGGATAATAGGCATGAGCCATAGCACCCGGCTCACTTTCCCTTCTAATAACAGATTGAAGGACTACATTGAAGGCTGGCCACTGCTCTGACCACTGCCTGCACCACAAAAGTGTTTTTTCCTACCTGACACCTTGATCGCAATTTTCTCCAGGTTTGCAGTGATTTTTAGGACAACAAAGTTCAAGCATTTATTGCCCATATTAATGAAACCTATACTCTAACATCTAGCTGATACCTCTGCTAGAGAAAACTTTCTACCTATACCCAACCTCTGTCTCACCCTCCCAAAAAACACTCTCACCTGACTTCTACTCATACTTCCATTTTCAGCTTGTCATTTTCCCTCAGAATCTGGGATAGGTGCCCCACTATAAGCTTATCATTATAATTAAGCAGCTGATAACAAATCAATATGCTGATTGCCCATCTCTCCCTTTAGTCTGTAAGACTTGTAGAGGCAGGAAAAAGCATCTTTTTTTTTTTTTTTTTTTCCACTATTGGCTTTCTTGGACCTAATACAGTTCCTGGACCTGGCATCAGAGGGACTCAATAAATAATTGTTAGCTTGGCTGGATTTGCTATTGTCTCTACTTCTTAAAATGTAGTCTTATATTCTCTATCACATTGTGACTGATTATGAATAAAAGAGTCCATCTTTCCTAAGTCTATACCATCTATAGTACATTAGTTTCTATTTGAATGGCACAGAGTAATTATGGCAATTGCTAGTCTCCACCCCAAATTGGAATGTTAAAATCTGTAAAGTGCTTGGCTTTCTTAGACGTGAAGTTCTTGGAATCCATTAACAAATAAATGCATCTTCATTTTATAATATAGTAGGTCTAGAGATGATGAGACAACATCTAATATACTTGAGGATTGTATTAGATGAATGGCAAGTCATTTGGCACACTAAAATGCTCTTAATATGATTTGTTTACAATCTTTCTGTTTTATTGCAGCCGGGGATCTGACAACAGACTGGCTCACCGGCGGCAGACGGTTCTCCGTGAGAAGGGGAGAAGGTTAGCTAATCGAGGACCAGCATACATGTTTAGTGATCGCTCAACAAGCCTATCTATAGAGGAGGAACGCTTTTTAGATGCAGCTGAATATGGTAACGTCCCAGTGGTGCGGAAGATGTTAGAAGAATGCCACTCACTGAACGTTAACTGTGTGGATTACATGGGCCAGAATGCCCTACAGTTGGCAGTGGCCAATGAGCATCTGGAAATTACAGAACTTCTTCTCAAGAAAGAAAACCTCTCTCGAGTTGGGGATGCTTTGCTTCTAGCTATTAGTAAAGGTTATGTTCGGATTGTGGAAGCAATTCTCAGTCATCCAGCTTTTGCTGAAGGCAAGAGGTTAGCAACCAGCCCTAGCCAGTCTGAACTCCAGCAAGATGATTTTTATGCCTATGATGAAGATGGGACACGGTTCTCCCATGATGTGACTCCAATCATTCTGGCTGCCCACTGCCAGGAATATGAAATTGTGCACACCCTCCTGCGGAAGGGTGCTAGGATTGAACGGCCTCATGATTATTTCTGCAAGTGCAATGACTGCAACCAGAAACAGAAGCATGACTCGTTTAGCCACTCCAGATCTAGGATTAATGCCTATAAAGGCCTGGCAAGTCCGGCTTACCTGTCATTGTCTAGTGAAGATCCAGTCATGACGGCTTTAGAACTCAGCAATGAACTGGCAGTGCTGGCCAATATTGAGAAAGAGTTCAAGGTAGGTCATTAACAACAGAGACTTCACCCTCCACAAGCCACAGTCAAGGTGTATTTATCAGCTTCCACCATGTGCTCAGCACTGTGCTGGTTACTGTGGACACTAGGTAATTTTATAAGTTTATTCAACAGGCTTTTTATTATAATCATTGTAGCAAAAGTTGTGATCACTACCATTTAGTGATGCTCTACTGTCTGCCAGACATTTTACATTTATTATGTCTAATCTTTATCCCTCCCCCTTGAGGAGACATTATTAGTTCCTGTCTAGATGGGTAAATGAAAGCATAGAAAGTTTTGGTAATGCCCAAGATCAACAAATGGGAAATGACACAGCTGGGTTCAGAATCCAGGTATAGTGCTCTCTGAAAAGTCCAGGCATTTTCCTCCCAGAAAACACTATTTCTATGTTCAGAGCACAGTGATAGATGCTGTTGAGGTCAGAAAGAAGAATAAGCTTAAGGAAGTCACAGTTGACTTGAGAGACAAATGCACACATGAATAAAAAATAAAACTACCAGGTAGAGGTAAAAGCAACATACTGTAGAAATTCAGAGAAAACAATATTTAATTCCTATTAGGCTGCAGGGAAGTTATGTGGAAGATGGCATTTCAGCTGTATGTGGTGGAACAAGTAGGATTTTGGAAGGCAGAGAACGACAGAAAAGATACTTTAGGCCAAGGTACCAGCAAAAGCAAAAGATTGGAGATATAAAATAGTAGGAAATTAGAACTTTGACCAGTCAATCTCTTAATAAGAGGTATATGGAGAGATAAATGGTGTCAGATGCTGCCATTGTCCATATGGGCTGTGCTACATATGGAGAGGATGAAAGCTTGCATCCCTAGCCAAGATCTTCCCTACGGCTATCTCTAAACTCCCTCTACCTGTTTGAGGTAGTTCTGATCTATCTTCTAGTGCCCATCACCTTTTACCATGGATTATTGTTATTTATGATGTGCTTATCTCCTTTACTAAATAATGCAGGTTGGAAACAGGTTTGATTCATCAAGTACAATGTTTTACAAAAGTGAATATTGGTTTCATTTTTTTCTATTCTATATGCTGTGAGAAGGCTTGTTTTTCTGTACTCTGTTCTTGAGGTATTGCAGCCCAGGCTTTCCTGGGCAGCTTCTTGGTGCCACTGTCACTGATGTTTCACCCCAGTATCAGATGTCATGTGTCCATCTATCCTCAGGTCCAGTCTATCCAGAAAGGATAGAAAGAGGAAATGGCTACGGAAACACTCAGTATGTGATTGGCTCTCAAGGTAGAGGAAGGTGTTTTCCTGCAGCTACCTGGCAGCTAACAGGGCAAGACAAGCAAATGGTCCTTTTCAACCCTGTCTCAGATTCTTACCTACTTTTTGCTTGAATCTTAGGACACAGAGAAATTCACCCGATTCAAATTAAAGCATTTTGAACTCTGATGAATATTATTTTCAAAATCTATATTACTAAATTTGCCTAATTTCAACATTTCTGTTTGCTTTACTGTATCCTTGTTTACATGCTTTCTCTAAACCACTGAAGACTATTATATTCTTTATTTGTTCATTAATTCACTTGCCTGCATCTTTTGAGTCCCTGCTCTTTTTTATTGGGGATAGTTGAGGATGAGGATGGCGAGGCAGTACAAAATACAAAGATAATTCAGTCAGCAATCCTGTCCTCAATTAGTTTATAATCCAATGTGACAGAAAAGATCTGTGTGTAGTAACTATCATATTAGGCATGACCTTATGGAGTGAGGAGGGGGCTAGTGGCTCAAAGGTGGGAAGAATCACATTTAACCAGGATGTAAACCCTTCATGGTCCCTAAATGCATTGCAAAATGTTGAGGCCTCCACATGATGATGAAGACGTAAAGATCTGGACATTCTTCTGTTTGTTCATCACACCCTTCTTTCTGCTCTCATCAGTGTGAAGTGTATGGATTAGCCACTTTCCTCCCATTTATGCTTCTCTATTTGCTCCATTGTCTTGAGCAGTTACCCAGAGCCTCTGAACATGCATACCTTTTTCTAATGCCCTGCCTCTGTGAAGGTTTCAAGGCAAGGAAAAGATAAATCTAACCGAAAACATGAATGTATTTAGGAGTATGTTATTAATGTCTTTTAAAAATCACTTTCAAAAATTTGATTACTGTTAAACAAGAGTAGCAGTTTAAAAAGTATATCCTAGAACTTGACAATTTTTATAATTAGAAACCTGACTCAAAATTATTGCACAAGGAGAAAGGGCAGTTGTTGGCTTGATTTTTAAGGCCTTTTTACAAAAACAAACAAGAAAAGATTTCTTCCCTGCCAGGTATCACGCATTAAAACAAATACTCTTTTTCTCTGAGATTAGTTTGGACAGCCTTGCTGCATACAGGGCTGAGCCTCCCTTGCCTTCACGTGTAAACTAACAGAGAAATCGCATTCCCCCACCACCCATGGCTACTGCGACACTCACTCTTGTCCCAGCATCCCAGCCTCAGTTTACAGCAGGATGGGACCTTACAGGAATAGAGAAGTTGATGTCTCTGAGGTGAGGTTTGCTGCTGAGTCTGCTGCTTCTGCCCTTAAAAATAACTTTTTTTCTTACTTTAAATAATATATCACCATGTTAGAAAATAATAATATAAAAATGAAGGAAGCTTTAAAAATCATTCCTAATTTTGGCCGTCAAGAAATAAACACTGATACACCACAAACATGCCAGCACATACCCTTTCGGTCTTTTTTTTTTCTTTTTAATCATTTTAAATAGTCAACTCCCTTAGAGTCTCAGGAAATAAATGTCACTGAGGCTGGATAGCTTAGGCCTGGTCAGCCTCACAGGGACCTGAGAGATTGCATTGGCCACAGGAGATCCTCCCTGTTCATGGTATGTATGTATGTATGTATGTATGTATGTATGTATGTATTTTGCTCCCTTTCCATCTGAAAGATGTTTGAAAAACTCTGTGTTCATGTGTTCATTTGCACAGTTTAAAATTAATATCTATTTTTTGTCTTCTGTAAGCATAAATGTTTTTAAGGGATATGATTTCTGCATGGCATACATATTGCCATTTAAGAATAGAACTCTTCAGTTCTCCTTCAGATACATGCAAAGGACTCTAAATGTTATAATGATTTCATGCCCACCATCAACTAAGCGAACAACATCTTTAATGTTCAGAATAGCTGCATCTTTCCTTTTACTCCTGAGGTTATATTTTCAGTCCAATTTCCTTCACAAATGTGATTCCTCATATTATAGCTTTTTATTATTGTAAAGTCTCTTAAAATCGCTTTATATAGATATCAACATATATATCATATATAAATAAAATATATATAACACACATATATATGAAATTTTAGAATTTGTTTCATTTCCTCTTGCTAAAAGGCTCTGGATATTGAAAATACTCTGGAAAGAGTTGTCATTATATCTATTAGCATATTAGATCAAAAACTACAAAAATAAACCCAGTTGTTAAAATTAATTAATATGGGCCAAGCGCAGTGGCTCATGCCTGTAATCCCTGCACTTTGGGAGGCTGAGGCGGGTGGATCACGTGGTCAGGAGTTTGAGACCAGCCTGACCAACATGGTGAAACCTGTCTCTACTAAAAATACGAAAAAATTAGCTGGGCATGGTGGCGCGCACCTGTAATCCCAGCTACGCAGGAGGCTGAGGCAGGATAATCGCTTGAACCTGGGAGGCAGAGGTTGCAGTGAACTGATATCGTGCCACCACACTCCAGTCTGGGTAACAGAATGAGACTCTGTGTCAAAAAAAAAAAAATTTTTTTTTGAAAGATAAATTTTAACTATGTGACACAATTCTTATTGGATGTATTTTTTAGTGGTATTAATCATGTTCACGCTTTTGCTATATATTTAAGGAAAGAAAAATGTGTGTGTATATATATACACAATATAAAATATGTATATATACACAATTTATATATATTTATGTATATGTAGCTAAAAATTAGTTGGTATGGCAGCCGGTATGTTATTTTAGTCTTTGTTAATAGGATATATAAACTATTAAAGATTTTATGGAATAAAATTAAAAGAGGATAAATAGTAGGAATAAATATTTCTAGATATGATTGGATAACAATTTTACTGGATTAAAATTCTAAATCAGAAAGAAATCACATAAAATTTCATCCATGGATTTTGACCATTTTCGTGTAAAAATTTTGAGTTCTGTAAACCATTCCAAGTCACATTTAAAAGAATCACTCTCACTAAGCTTTTCTGCCTTACCTGTTTGAGATACTTTTCTTTTCTAGCCAATGATACATCTGAAAGATATTAAGAATAATATAAGGAATCATTTACATTTCAATACTTGACAAAGCATTGTTTGGTATTCGGTATTCCCTACCGATGCTGTCTTTGCCTATCTCTTTCTGGACTCTCACTCAAGAAGTGTTCATTCTTTGACAATTGTTGGCAAATGAAGGGGAAAAGTCATTAAAAATGGCCTTTGTTTCTGTCTCCACCCTGCACTCGCCATCTGAAATCAGAACATCCCAACATGAGCCAAGGTGCTGCATTTCTATCACTAAGCTTCATCTTCAGCAGAAGTGTGTATTTATTCAGGGAAATACAGGAAACCCTTCAGGGTTTATAGTACCTGGATACTATACAAGGGGGACTGTCTGTTGTTTAAAGGGGGACTCTCTTTTGTTTGCTACATGGGTGGGTGGGTGAGCCAAAGATGCATTTTCAAGGAAATCCATTTTAGGAAAGCGGAAGATCTGCAAATTGATTCCCTAAAATTTGTCCATATTCTACAGCTCCTTGGAAAGTATTCATGTACCTCTGTGTGAAGACGATTCATCTATTTTATGACAGTCAGAGAATGAGACTTTTCTTAAAGATTTTATAAGCTCCAATATATAGCTTGCTTTTCTAAGCACCTTCCAAACTGTCTCCTACTACAATAACCCATAGTCCATTAACAAAAGAGACCATGGGAGATGTTACTGGGTTTCCGAGGCAGTTTTATCCTGTGCCTTGAACCTTCTAAGCCTAAATTTTTTGTTACTCATATCACCACATGTATAGCTGGTTCCAAGCAGAGGTGACACCAGACCTCAGCAGAGAAATCTAACAATTAGGTGGAGCCACAGGAACAAGAAGAAAACCAAGAGATGTTGGGGAGTTGCAGGTTTTAAAAGAAACTGGGGAAATATAATAAATATTTTTACCCATTCAAATTCAATTTTTATACTGAATCTTTATAAATAGTTTTAGGTTTTGGTAGCATGAGACCTCAGCCATCTTAAGCTTAAAATTGGGTTAAGACAATTTTGGCAACACACACACAGTCAGTAAAAAACAGAAAACCCAAAACTTTGACTGGTTTTGATACCAAAGAAGGACAGCAAAAGCTCTTGGTTTTTCTCCTTGACTTGAGTTTTCATTCAAATAAGGGATAACAGACTTAAAGACAAGGAGATCAATACCAGGGATGGTCTTGTCCACCAATACATTCCCCAGCAATCTTAATTTCTTTTTAGTTCTCAGTATGTGTCTATGACTTACGTCTCTAATTCCCTCTTTTTTTGAACCTATTTACCTTTTAGGTTTGTGTCTTTGTAGTGACACACAAGGTTTCCTTTTGTTCCCCTTAAAAATCCTCTCTTTTGGGGCTTGTCAGAGGGTGGGGGACAATGGGAGGGAGAGCATTAGGACAAATACCTAATGCATGCGGGGCTTAAAACCTAGATGACAGGTGGGTAGGTGCAGCAAACCACCATGGCACATATATAACTATGTAACAAACCTGTACGTTCTGCACCTGTATCCCAGAACTTAAAATAAAAATTTAAAAGGGGAAAAAAATCCCCTCTTTTATACAGCAGGAATCGTCCTCTTCTCTGTCATTCTGGATAGAGAGCTTTTCTGGAGGTCTTCCAGCTCCTTTACATCTTCCTAGAGGTCTGCGCAGGGATGTGCACATGGCCCTCCAGATGCCTCTGCTGCTGACTCTGAGAAAGAGGAAGGGTAGAGAAGCTCCCGCCGTATCTGTTTTTAAACTGTTGCTATGTGTATAATATTCAAAAAATGCCTGGCATTGTTTCAAAGATAACTATCCTCCAAGAAAATGGCTGCTTTCAAAAGTACTTTTTGTTGGGACAAAGATGATGTGACTGTTATCAGACCTTAACAGGGTGACAAAGGGTGTCACATGCAAAATAGTCTGTGAGGCAGAATCACAGCTCCAGAAGAAGAGAGCTTGGATCCTGACCAAAGAGGAAGAAGAAAGTGTACCTTAGCTGAGCTTTATGAATTATTCTGTTATTTACACTCTATGCTATAGCAAAATTTAAGTTGTCCATAATGACGTGAAATTAGGAGAAGGCCAGCAAATGAAATAACCTTTTCAAGGTCATATAGTTATTTAAGTGGCAGGGCAGAAATTCAAATCCAGGTATGCTTTCTACTCAGCTATGTTCCTTTCGTTACATCAGTTAGCAAAATGTGTTGCTTACCTACTATGTACTTCACACCATGCTAGGTTGGGAGGATTCAAAGGTGAGTAAGATATAATCCTTGTCTTGAAGGATATTGAGTCTATTCAAGAGAGGCAGAAACATAAACCAATAAATGCAATAAAGTGATATGGGTGTGTGTGTGTGTATGTGTGTTATTGTCTTTGAATGTCCTATTGTAGTTTGAAACAGATGGGCAGAGAAAATCTCATTCTCATAGGACTGTAGGTCTGTGACAAGTCAACAGTTAGGGAGGGAGTTAAGTGCAACAGTTTGCTTGAAGAGCAACCCCAGCCCCTGAAACTCTTTACCTTCATCGCTGCTCTCCAAGCTTCGTAGCTTCAATGGGACCTGAAAATTCTTATGCAAAGGCAAGAGTGAAAGCTAATCAGACATTATGCTAAGTGTATATAACCAAACACTATATTAACTAAGCAGCCACTGCTGATGGCAACAATCAATAGAAAAATCCTGACATATCTAGGAAAATGTTTTTCTTCAATTCTTGTTTTGAAATTGTATTCCATTTCTTTTTACCTTTTCTATAGAATAGTGCCTGATTAACTTTTATATCCTCAGAATCCCACATAGTAGATGCTTTATAAATGCTTGTTAATCATCACCACAGAGCTCCATGATCAGTGTGCCATCTGGTGACATTTATCCTGAGGAGCAAGCCAGCCCCAGAGTTACACTTGGTCCCAAGAAGCATGGCTGGCCAATGCAACACTGTATATATCATAGTATTATACACTCATATTACTGATATGGTTTGGATTTGTGTCCCTGCCCAAATCTCATGTCTAATTGGAGGAAGGGCCTGGTGGGAGATGACTGCGTCATGGGGATGGATTTTCCTCATGCTATTCTCATGCTAGTGAGTTCTCATGAAATTTGATGTGTGTGAAGTGTGTGGCACTTCCCCCTTCACTCTGTCTCTCTCCTGCTGCCACGTGGAGAAGGTGCTTGCTTCCCCTTTGCCTTCTGCCATGATTGTAAGTTTCCTGAGGCCTCTCCAGAAGCAGAAGCCTGTATAGCCCATAGAACCATAAGCCAATTAGACCTCTCTTTTTTATAAATCACCCAGTCTCAGGTAGTTCTTGAGTGTCAGTGCCTCTGTTGCTGACTGAGAAAGAGGAAGGGACTAATATGCTTACTCTTCACATATATAATCTCATTTTACAAACTCCCATCTTAGTAAGAGAGTGGTGTCTATCACAGTGCTGTGCATAAACTATTTGTTGTGAAAATACATGAATAATTGTTTTATTTCCAACGTTTGCAGATGATATCCAGGAATTCCAACATGACTTGATATTTGATAGCATAGCTTTGTGATGGGGACTGCAAAGAGCTAGATACTGTTTGTGAAATAATGAAGACAGTAATAATTATAATTACCATTGATCTGCACTACCCTGTGCCAGGATGTTGGCATTCATTGTCTTGTAAAATCTTCACAGCAACCCTAATTCATGGGTACTAATATTATTCCCTTTTTAAACATGAGGGTTAGAAGCTTTAAGAGATTACATCATTTATCTAAAGTCACATAGCTAGTAAGTTTCAAACCCAGGTCTGCCATCTCCAAAGCCCACATAGTAGATTACTGAGAATCAAGGCACACATTTTTCTCTACCCTGTTAATTTCTATGAAGTAAACTTCATTCTTTATATAGAAAGAAGAGCCAGAGATTAAAATCACAAATCATAACATTTATTATTTAAAATCCAGCTAAGAGGAACTTTCGAAATGATCATTTTAACAGGGGTATTTTTTTGTAGTTTCTAAACTGTGTTTCATTAGCCCACTATGAGTTATCTCTTTTCAACTTTTCAAAGGTTAATAGGTAGGCACCCATATCTTGATTAATGAATGTACGGTGTAGGTGTGTGATCCAAAGACATGACCCAGAATTAAGTTAACCCACCAACTTCACTTTTCCTCTCACGGAACCAACATCATAGTGCTGCATTCTAGCTAATGAACTACCACCAACGTTGTATTTGAGTGAGCTTACATGTCAGTTACTGAAAATATGAATTAATAGTAATGTCAATAACTTAAAATAGGAAAATATTTATAAATGATTTCCCAAGTAGAAAAAGTGCATATTTCTGAAATCATAGTCTTATTCTTTCTTTCTCCCTCTCCTTTTTCAATAGGTATTTTTGCTTAAGAAAATGTCTTAGGAATTAGTGATGAATTGGACAAAAATTTATAGATTAAGGTATTAAATACCACAAAACTCTTGCACTTTACTTTTTCAGTCCATGTGGTTTCTGCTTTAAAAAAGTGTTACCTACATTTGTAAGATCATACGTTCTTTTCCAATATCTAAATATATCTGAGCTTTCTTAGAATTCTAGAGAGCACTGATTTTGACAATTACTTTGTTGCTTTTAAAAGGACTAAGAATTCACTATACTTGAACTCTACAGTCCAGAGAAGCCAGGTGCATTAAATTTTGTCTTAGCTCCATGGTATGTTTTGAATGTCAAGAGATGGCCTGTTTTCAGATCTTCTCTGTGATGATGTAAAGTAGTTACACTTTATCGAATGCTTGCTAAATGCTCACAACCATGCTAAGTCCTTGGCATGCATAATCTCTTTAATACTTATTTAATCTCACTAAACCTCACTGTTCTTATCTGTAAAATGAGAGTAATAAGAACCCCTACCTGATAGACTGCTTCTGACTTATTAAAGGTCATATAGCTCATAAGTAAAAGAGTTGGGATTTGATTACATATATCCAGCTCTAAGCTACCAAGTCGTAACTACTATAGTATAGTGGACACAGACAGATATGTACCTCCGTGTCTAAGAGTTTGTCCCCATGGCCCTAACAGACTATTTTATAAAATGGGCAAAGCCATTTCCTCGTAACACTCTATATACTATCTGCCTAGACGTCTGTTTATAAGTATTTTGAGCCATTCTCAGCTAGATATTCTCAAGTAAGACACAATTTGCTTTATTAATTTGCTTTTCTGGAATCTTTTTGGACCTGCATTTTAGCAAATTGTAGCCTGTTTAGCAGTTACTAAACTGCACTGATATTCACTTTTGGCATGATTTACAGAAAGGAGCCCAAGTAGGTACCTTACACATACCTAGTATTAAGCTGTTCTCCATACAGACACCCCCGAAATATGGCCTTATTGACTGACATCCAGAATCACATATATTTCTCTGGATCTTTCCAAAGAAATCTTTTCATCCTATAACACCCTGGTTTCAGGAAGAGGAGACAACTAACTTGAAATCTACAGCGCTGGGTTTAAGAGAAAAGTCTGTCATTGAAGCTGTGTGAGAACCTTAGTTTTTTCATGTGCAAAATGGTAACAGTATTTGCTCTGCTTGCCCCCTCAGTTGTTTCAAAAATCAAAGTAGAAAAGCACTCTACAAATAAGAGAGATAAAGTGGCATTATCCCAAAGGCAAAAGGCTTGGGGCCAAGAAGATTTAGGTTTAAAGCTTGATTTTAGTGCTTACTAGCTGCATGATTTTGGACACACAATTCAACCTGAGCAATTGTAAAGATTAAATGAGATAATACCATCCACCTGCAATACAACAAGCTCTAGCTCAAGCTTGTCCAACCCACACCCCAGGGACATGTGGGTTGAACATGAGGCCCAGGATGGTTTTGAACGCAGCTCAACACAAATTTGTAAATTTTCTAAAAACATTGTGAGATTTCTTTGTGAAAATTTTTTAAGTTCATCAGCTATCATTAGTGTTAGTGTATTTTAAGTGTAGCCCAAGACAATTCTTCTTCCAATGTGGCCCAGGGAAGCCAAAAGATTGAACACCCCTGCTAATAGGCTTTCTTGATTAGCATTTGGTTATAGGTGGTCTTCGTGTAAGAAAATAGAGGGAGGAAATATTAGAAAGGCATGAATGAAGATGTAAAATGATGTCATATAGAAGCAGGACATGAGTTTATGGTAATCTGAATGTGACCTGCACGATATAAGTCTTCCCAATAGAGTATTAGATCATCAGCAACAAACTACAAAACTACAACAGTGTTTCATTAAACTTTCTTTTCTCCAAAGAGATGAGTCTTAAATTGCAGACTCTATGTCTAGATTTCATCTTTTGACCCTGTGCCTGCCATATAAAGTTCTTCAGTTAAAATCTGTTAAATAGACATGTACTTGCTCTTCTCTGGAAACTTTCCAAATGTTCTATGCTTCTCAAGTTTACTAAGACAGTTTACAAGGTCTTCCAAAGACCTGTTAAATGTATATTGCATGCCTAACTGATGAAGTTGTGCCCATGAAGGAGATGATATATGCAAAGATCCTATGATCATGCTGTGGAAAAAGTTGGTTATTTTTTATTTCTTCTGAATCAACAGGTGAGTTTGGTACACCATATTTTTTTTTTTTTTTCTGAGACAGGGTCTCGCTTTGTTGCCCAGGCTGGAGTGGCAGTGGCACAATCATGGATCACTGCAGCCTCGACCTGCCCAGGTGATCCTCCCATCTCAGCCTCCTGAGTAGCTGGGACTACAGGAACACACCACCACTCATGGCTAATTTTTTCTGTATTTTTTTAAAATTATACTTTAAGTTCTAGGGTACATGTGCACAACGTGCAGGTTTGTTACATATGTATACATGTGCCATGTTGGTGTGCTGCACCAATTAACTCATCATTTACATTAGGTATATCTCCTGATGCTTAGAGACAGGGTTTTGCTGTGTTGCTCAGGCTGGTCTCCAACTTCTGGGCTCAAGCGATCCACCCACTTCAGCCTCCCAAAGTGAGGGGATTACAGGCGGGAGCCACCACACCTGGCCAGCATACTCCTTTTTAAATAACTTTGATTATGCTTTAGATAAATTTCCTTTTTGAGGGTATGAAGAAAATCTTCATGTGCTAAAATATTTTAGAGGTCAGCAGAAACTGCAATTGAAATATGATAAATATGATAAATGAACAGTAAAACAAAAATGGAATGTTTCTCTGGCGCAGTGGCTCACGCCTGTAATCCTAGCACTTTTGGGAGGCCAAGGCGGGCGATCATGAGGTCAGGAGATCGAGACCATCCTGGCTAACACGGTAAAACCCCGTCTCCACTAAAAATACAAAAATTAGCCGGAAGTGGTGGCGGGTGCATGTAGTCCCAGCTACTCTGGAGGCTGAGGCAGGAGAACGGCGTGAACCCGGGAGGCGGAGCTTGCAGTGAGCCGAGATCGCGCCACTGCACTCCAGCCTGGGCGACAGAGCAAGACCCTGTCTCAAAAAAAAAAAAAAAAAAAAAAAAGGAAAAAAAAAGTAGAATGTTTTCCCTGAAGTGTAAAATCCTTCAAGTCTCTGAAGTCTCTGAAGCACAGTAAAACGTGCTATTCTCCATTATTGCTTTTGTTTTGCTTTGTCTTTCTCAGAATGACTACAAAAAACTGTCAATGCAGTGCAAAGACTTTGTTGTTGGACTCCTTGATCTGTGCAGAAACACTGAAGAAGTCGAGGCCATTCTGAATGGGGATGTTGAAACGCTCCAGAGTGGTGATCACGGTCGCCCAAATCTCAGCCGTTTAAAACTTGCCATTAAATATGAAGTAAAAAAAGTAAGATCAGGCATGAAGCCTATTTACATTATTTTGGTTCTTGTTGGTGCTAAATAAGGATAAAGGGTTGATAGTTTTAGATTGAGCTGGGATTTACTTTTTTTTTTTTTTTTTTTTTTGAGACGGAGTCTCGCTCTGTTGCCCAGGCTGGAGTGCAGTGGCGTGATCTTGGCTCACTGCAAGCTCTGCCTCCCGGGTTCACGCCATTCTCCTGCCTCAGCCTCCCGAGTAGCTGGGACTACAGCCCAGCTGATTTTTTGTATTTTTAGTAGAGACGGGGTTTCACTACCTTGCCTAGGCTGGTCTCCAACTCCTGACCTCCTGATCCGCCCACCTCGGCCTCCCAAAGTGCTGGGATTACAGGCGTGAGCCACAGAGCCCAGCCGGGATTTTCTAACTAACAGTTGCACTAGGCAGATTCTCTAACAAATCATAAGCATCTATTGTGAGGCACTTTACCTACACTAAATGCCAGTCGTCTTTAAAATCTAGACGTATTTATGTAGAACCTTACAGAGATTGCCACTTTTCTTTGACTGGGCTAATGATATAACAACGACTTTATGAATCCAAATTCTAAAACATTTGTTATAAGACAGGAACATCATTATTTGACACTCAATTCCATTTTCCCATTTCTTGCTGTTTTCCAATAATGCCTTCAATTCCTTCTTTGCTGCATTAGACTTTCCACCAGCTGCACTTTTATTTGTGAAATATTTTTAGTCTCTGTCTTCAAGCATTGGTCCCATTCTCTGCTTTCTTAGATTATGTGAGGTATCTTTTAAAAAGCTGGCGGGGCACAATGGCTCATGCCTGTAATCCCAGCTCTTTGGGAGGCAGAGGCAAGTGGATCACTTGACGTCAGGAGTTGGAGACCAGCCTAGGCAACGTAGTGAAACCCCGTCTCTACTAAAACTACAAAAATTAGCTGGGTGTGGTGGTGTGCACCTATAGTCTCAGCTACTAGGGAGGCTGAGGTGGGAGGATCACTTGAACTCTGGAGGCAGAGGTTGCAGTGAGCCAAGATCATGTCACTGTACTCCAGGCTGGGTGACAGAGCGAGACTCTGTCTCAAAATAAATAAATAAATAGATAGATAGATAGATAGCTTTTAAAGGTAGGTTTTTCTAATAAAAGTAACATATGCTTATGGTAAGTTTTCAAATAGTATAAACGTCTCCTCCCAATTTTTCCAGTTCTGAAGGGAGAATAATGAACCATTGTTATGTTTCTATACACAAATTTCTTTCTTGGACAACTTTACAAAACAGTCAATAAATGTCCACTTTATCTTTTTAAAGGTTGTATTATTATCTCATTATATTCACATCTGTTTACTATTTAGGGATGTTTATTATAATTTTCAGATTTTTGTTATTAGATTTTTATTTATTTTTTATACAGTAAACATTTGTTCATATAGCTTGCTTACTTGCATGACTTTTACTTGTAAACAAAAATTCTTAGATGTGGAATTAATATGTCAATTTTTATTTTTAGGTTTCCAAACATTTGCTAGGTTTCCCTTCAGAAATGATGTACCAGTTTCCATAAACACCAACAGTGTGTGACAGGGCTTATTCCTTCCACCCACAGTGGGTTTTATCCAACTTTACCATTCTGAGTAGATAAACATTCTATCTTGTTTTAGACTTAACTCCATTTTCTACCTACCGCTCAAACTATCTTTGAGGTTAATCACCCTTAAGAGTCACTTGTAGTTCTTTTATGTAACCTGCCCTTTGTCATATTTTAATATTAATATCAATATTAAATATTGTAACTTTTTAATAACTTGACCAATTTTTATTTTGGGATATTGCTTTTTGTATATTAAATAACTCTGCCATATGTATGTTTTCAGTTGTAAAAATAAATACATGAGAATGTAAAGATTCCCTCAAAAAATAAATATTGAAAATTTAAGTCTTCTTAATTGAAGAGTTTTTGGCACAAGAATAAAAGGAGAGATCAATAGAATAAAATAGGCAGTCCAGAAACAGACCCATATACAAATGGGAATTTAGTATTAACTGTGTGACATTGTAGGTCAATGCAGGAAAGGTGATATTTTTAAAAAAGTATTTAGGCAACTGAGTTAATGTGATCTCTTTCTAGATGAAAAAACTATATAATCATAAAAGCTATACATAAAAAGTAGATTAATCTTTTTATAATATTCCATTAAAATTTTTTCTGTGCTTTGAAAGAAAGCTTGTTTGTTATAAAGGTAAAGCTTGATAAATTGGAATCTTCAAATTTATGTCAAACATGTTAGAACCTTTTCCCATTTGCTTGTTGCCTGTTAATTTGATGTTTTATGTTTGTTCTTTAATTCTAACAATATATTTCATTGGAAAGCATGGAATATTAGAACACATGAAAATCATTTATGCTGAACCTTTCTTTAATCAAACTTAAATGTTTTGTCACTTCCCTGCTAGTTTGTAGCTCATCCAAACTGCCAACAGCAACTTCTCTCCATTTGGTATGAGAATCTTTCTGGTTTACGACAGCAGACAATGGTGGTCAAGTTCCTTGTGGTCCTTGCTGTTGCCATTGGACTGCCCTTCCTGGCTCTCATTTACTGGTTTGCTCCATGCAGCAAGGTATGTATGTGAAGCCTACACCTCTATTATCTACTAGAAGAATGTCTTAAGTGGGGTAAAAACTTACCTTTAAAGTGAAAATTTAAGGTATTGTAGTTGAGTTTCAGTAATCTTTATTGTTTTTAATATTACAAAATAACTCCTGTTGGGGCTTAAATAATTTTCTTGCTTTTATTATAATAAAATAATACATGTTTGCTATAGGAAACAAAAAAATGGAAAAGATAAAATTCACCTGTAATATCACCACTGTTAATGTATGAAAGGAAACTCAGTAACTATATTAGTTTATTTCCTTTTACTCTTTTCTCTATGTATATCCATGCATATACTTTTATATTTCTTAATGAGGTCATAGTACCATTGAGCATATATTTCAAATGACATCCTAAAAGATGAAAACTTTTTCTGTTTCTCCTCTGGAAAAAATTGAGATGAAAGTTTTGTCTTGTATTTATTTTAGCTAATATGACCAGATAAATCTTAAAGGCAGTCATGTAAATACTAGTGTAATACTTGTTTCAGTAAAGAATATATATATATATATATTAGGGACTAAGTACACCAGAGCCTGAGAGCAAAAATAGCCTATTTTCTTAGCAAAAGCTATCTACCCATGCTTTGGTAAAAATGCTATGTTCAGATGGATCTAGCCTTTCATTAGCGTGACAGGACAGGTTTGAGAAATATTGACCTATCATTCTGTTAACAAGTGGAGAAATTTGTGTCCTGCATTGCTAACAAGCCTATTCTTTATGTTTTTGAAGCCACATTTCTGGATCTGTTGAACTCTGAGAGGCAGATTGAAATAATTCTGAAGCTTAGCAGCTAAATGTCTGCTGGACCATCTATTAATGTGCTATGTAGAAAGAACTATCAGTTGGGTTACTTCCAGTGCTTACACATGGGCATGATTCATTTTCAAACATCTGTAATATGTGGGCGCAAACACAAACATCGCCATTACTAACATATTGTTTTCTAATTACTTTGTCATATTTTAGGTGTTTTAGCCATATAAGGACCGTTCAAAATGACTCATGCTAGAAAGCTTGTGCAAAGCATTTTAGACAGTGGAAACATCCTAATTATTTCTAGTGATGATGATAGGAACTACAGGAAACTGGACGTTTTTCTCATGAGAGTAAAATCCATCATCATAGACATTTGCCCCTTAAAATATACAAGGCCAAAATTTGGTATCTTAGATACGTAAAATATAAACGAAGAACATAAAATTAAAATAGTGCAATTTACTAGAAATGACATCTATAGTACAGATTTTCATCTAGAAAGTTGAAATGTTTCCCCTTTTTACTAGAAATGACAGATTTTTCCTGGAAAAATAATGTGTGTACATGGACATGGAGTGTGGAATGATAGACATCAGAGACTTAGAAAAGTGGGGGCTCAGAACAGGGACAGGTGGCGACACATTATTTAATGGGTACAGTGCATATTATTTGAGTGACTGGTACACTAAAAGCCAGGACTTCACCACTACGCAGTATAGTCGTGTAACAAAATTGCACTGGTACCCCTTAAATTTAGACAAATACATTTCTAAATGTATTTCCCTAGAACATGAGTTATATCTATGTAGGTAGTCTCTTCCTTCTTCTTCTCCTTATATTTCCTGAGTCATCCGAGATTTAAACTGAATTAAAATAGGGGGAGTTTTTGAATTATCCCTGTTCTCATTCTGTGACCAGTTAAATTATAATCTCTTTCCTAAACTGAATAATTTTCCTTTTCCATAACCAGTGTGTTCGAAAGCATAATGCATTCCAGAGTGTCTGGTGCTTTGACGCAGACTATTTTTGGCAGTCCTTAGAGTTACATATTTCTTAAATTTTGATTGAATTCTAATTAAACTGATTTCCTTTACTATTTCTTCTTCCCTGGCCATATTTCTTTCTGGCATCTGTTTTCCATCCTCGTTTATGAACATTGAGGCAAATAATCAAATTAAAAGGACATTGTCAAGGTATTTTTTTCTCCTATCCAATACCTATTTTACTGTTTTTATCCTTTGAGTCATAATGATAAAAATCTATTTTATAGTTTTCCATTTGTAATGAACATAAATATGCTTTACAAGCCACAGGATTTTTTTGTGGGAGGAGATTGCTTCAGCTAAATTGGTGCTTTTATTCCAAATATATTTTAAAAATTTTGGATTTTCCAATATATCCGTGAACATCAATAAGATCAAATTGCAGGCCTATGCACTGTGACTGAGTCCCCATTTCTGTTTAAAGTTGGTTTTGCTATAGGAAACAAAAGTTGATGTTCTTTTTTCCCCTTTGTGAAATCCCTTTTGTTTTTACTTGCCCTCTTTCTTCTACTGTAATCCAAACATCACTTGTTTTTGTTCATTACAATAAGAATAGTCACACTGCAATTACAAATCATTTTAGTTTAAGCTAGTCTCAACCTTTTTCATTTCTATGTGGTGTTGAGTAGCTAGGTATTTAGTCATCAATAAACACCTAAAAAGACTCTGACATACAATATTTAATGACAAGTATTTATTTCAATGCTTACCCTCAGTAATTTTCCAGGTACATCAGTTGTTCAATTTCTTCATCTAGCTCTCCTCTTTTACAATTATTTTTTGGAAATTTGTCTATATCCCAGAGTATATAGATGGCAAATCTTACTAAAAAGGGTAATTCCCTTCAATTCCTAAAGTCTAGTGAGAGATGCCAAAATCTCCCTCAGTTTAAAGAGAAATATAATTCTCAACTTTTGTAAGAAAAATAAAGGCTATGAGGTTTCAAACATGCCCATTTTAGTTTCTAGGCAACCAGCTTTCTGTTTGATTGTTAAAACAAAACAAGAAAACACCAACAAACAAACCTAAAAATACCCTAAGACTTTTAATAAGCAGAAGAAGATGCCTGGATTGACACTCCCTTTAGAATAAAATAAAGGAAGAGTAATATTATCTAAAGGTCAGTAGGCCAGTGGAGGAAGAAGGGAAGCCAGGTAGGGGCCAGGCACACAGATCAGACACCTTGCCCTGAAAACTGAAGATTGACTTTAGAGGTGTTCGGGACAGTTAAACTAAGGTTCCAGAGTTTTCAGATATCAATAATGTAGATAGCTTTATTTCAACTCCATTTTATGTCCCCAACCTCATGTTTTCTATTTATGTTATTTATTTGGTTCTATTTTAACTTATGCTCTACTGTATGATGTCCTTGAAAGCTGCTTCTCATTCTTCCTGTAACCAGGCAGGTGATAAATAACATTTTCATGAATTTCACTAACAGTCACTGCCTCTAATCCCAGTTTTCCCCAGTCAAATAAATTGAGAATTTAAAAAGAAATAGTTTAGGATTTATAATGGATTTTCCCATGAGAAAGATATGGATTCCTGCAATAACTTTAATACACAGTTAAAACAAATCATACATAAAACATTATAGAATTAAAATTTTATGTATAACACATCATGGAAATAGAACATTGATGTTTATTTTTAATTGTTTATATTTAAAAAGAAAAATAGCAAAGGACAATAGAAGAAAATCAAACTTACTTTTTCTACCATTTGTTTTAATTTTGCCATCATTTGATTACTTGAGAGTTAGATTTTAAAAGGATCTTAAAACAAAACAATTTAAATCAATTCCATAGGTGATAGTATCTAAGCATTTTTTTACAGCAAATTTTTACAAAGTAACTTTGGATTGGCTCTGCAATCCTAGAATCTATTGGCTTAAAACTCTGTGTGTGTGTGTGTGTGTGTGTGTGTGTGTGTGTGTGTGTGTGTCTATGTTTATGTGTCTAGGTCTATTCTTTGGCCCTCTGTAACTGTGGGTTCTGCATCTGTAGATTTAACAAACCACAGATTGAAAACATTTGAAAACAATTGTGTCTGTGCTGAACAGGTACAGACTTCTTTTGCCATTATTCTATGAACAGCATATTGAATATTCTCAACACAAAGAAATGATAGATGTTTGAGATGATGGCTATGCTAATTACCCTGATCTAATCACTATATGTTGTATGTATTGACACATCACTGCGTACCCCCCATAAATATGTACAAATATGTCAATTTAAAAATGTCTCTTGTAACAAAAATTTACATAGCATTTACATGATAATATATCAGTAATCTCAGTATTAAAGTATATGAGAAAATATGCCTAGGTTATTTGTAAATATTATGATTTTATATCAGGAACGTGAGTAGCCTCAGAGTTTAGTATCCATGGAAGGACCTGGAACCAATCCCTCATGGATACCTAGGGACAACTGCACACACACACACACACACACACACACACAGCGTGAGAGAGAGAGAGAGATACAATACAATATCTCCTGTTTCTGGCCTAACATTCAGAATGTCAAGATAAGTTAATTGGTTCCAGCTCTAAGTTTTATTATTTTGAAAACCATATAGACAAATAAAGGTATGGAAATAGAGAACACCAATTGTTTTCCTTCCACGATAGCATTTATCTTTTCCGAGTCTTAAAAGATAATTCCTAATAATTTACATGTGTAGGCCCATTGATGAGAAAGTATGAAATTATTCTGTAAACCAAATAGAAGTATTAAGTTAGGGACAAGAATGCCTGGGTCCAAGTTCCAGCTCTACCACTTATGAGATATGTGACCTTGAACAAGTTTCTTGACCTCACTTCCTCAGTTTCTTCATCCAAAGTGGGCATTTGAGGGCATCTACCCTTTTGAATTGTTGTAATGATTACAAGTTAACAGTGTAAAGCACTTAAAAGAGTGCCAACTAAGTGTTGGTTGCATTTTATTAGTTTGTAAAGTTTTCTGTGGTAATAAACTCATTTGAAAAGCTGTTGAAAGCTATGGACCATCTTCTAAAGGGCGGGGGAAACTGTACACACAGTTTGAGTTTTGTTCATTTCAGAGGATGTCCAGATCCCTGAGTCATATCCTAGATCCTCACTCTGCCGAAGTGAAGATCTGTACATCTTAGACAGAAATTAATCTTATACTATAAAAGGCACACTAGCTTTTATTGTCCCCATATTTCATATAAGAATCTGGTTTTCACATAATTTAGGAAATGTGCTCATTGTCACTCAGCTAATGAGGGAATGAAACTGGAACCTGAACTTAAAATGTTAGACATTAAATCCAGTGTCCTTCCAGGACATTGTTCCAGTACACTATAGGAACCGCCCTGCTGCCCTGTCCTCAGTTGGGAGTTCTCTTCTTGGTACTCATGACTTTTACTGCATTTACAAGATCACCAAAATAGCAACATCCACTCAGGCCTCAATTGCATGCCTGTCAATGGAGTATATGTGAGGACACCCACCAAGGTTCTATACCTTGCAAAGTAGACTCAGTTTCATATTTTCATTGCCACTTCCTCAATACCTCAGGCCCACTAAATTAGTTGCTTTATATGAATAATGCTGACATTATTATGCTCCATATTTTGTCAACAATATTATATATTTTAAGAATTTAAATATCGTTTATTAGAAAAACACATGTATTTCGTTATTAATCAAGAACATCAGCACATGTAGGTGAGGAATGTGAACAAAATTTTATAACAGCATAAAGATATTACTCTATCACGAATTGCATAAATATAAACAATTAGGAGATGGTTGGAATATGCAGATGTTTATTCTTGCATGTATGTATGTGGGCTTTGCAAAGCGTACAAAACAAAGTTAAGATTTTCTTTTGGTGTGTGTTGTGGCAGATGGGGAAGATAATGCGTGGACCATTCATGAAGTTTGTAGCACACGCAGCCTCCTTCACCATTTTTCTGGGACTGCTTGTCATGAATGCAGCTGACAGATTTGAAGGCACAAAACTCCTTCCTAATGAAACCAGCACAGATAATGCAAAACAGCTGTTCAGGATGAAAACATCCTGCTTCTCATGGATGGAGATGCTCATTATATCCTGGGTAATAGGTAAAGACTGATTTTCTGTCATGTTTTTTCTTTGCAGTCTTAGCAGTTGGACTGAATGACACTGATTCTTTCACACATCAGTTATACAAATGTATGCAGCATGATACAATGCACCGCACATCATAATTTTCTTTGTGTTCTTAAAGTACAGTTCCTTGGGTTCATTATCGGTGCCATAGTCTTCTCACATGCTGTGCGTTTTTTTGCATTTCCAAGGAAAACCCAGGAAGAAAACCAACAGGATATTATCAATCACACCCCACCAGTGACACAAAGCTATTATGCCATTCATATTTCGAGAGAGAGCTGTGATTTCAAGCTTCAACACAACCACAATTTTCCATTGAGATTTGACAGGAATTGAAGCTAATAGACACTTGCATTTATTGAACATTTATTATGTGCCAAGAATTATTCCAAGCACTTTATAGACATCAAATCACATCATTTCTCTGCACCTCAGATTTCTAATCTATAATGTATAATCACATCTGTTTTATAGGATTTATGTAAGGATCAAGTAACTTTCTTTAGGACTCCTGGGTGGTAAGTGGAAGAGAAGGAATATGGTCTTAGTTGCTATACTATTTGTCTTAAGAATCAATCGTACATGTAGCATTAAATATAATACAAACAAGAAAGATATTTCAATTAGACATTTATGAATAAATAAATCCAGTGACTGTTAAGTGCCTTTGTTAAGTAATGAGGATACTAAAGTGAATGAGACATAGTGCCTGTGCTCAAGGAAGTTAAGTCTGGGAGGCAGGTCAGTAAGTAAATCAATAATTGAAACTCAATGTGACAAATGCTATAACTGAGGAGTTATTGGGATATTATGAACATACACAGATGGGGAGTATCTAAATCTGAGGTGGGCTGTGAAGTGGAAGGGGCAAGAAGCCCTTCCTGGACAGTACCTTCAATTTGATACTTTGAGGATAAGAGAATGTTAACTAGACCTGTTTGGGGGACAAGGATACTACAAGGCACGGGAACATTAGAGATGTGAGACTACGGCAACACCTGGCACACGTGGAATATGATGAGTTAGGCAGAGAAGGAGTCAAGGTGCATTTATGGATGTGAGTGATGGGAGATAAGGGTGGAGAAATGGCTAGAGGATGCTTTTCAGCAATTGGTGAACTGATCTGATCATGTTTTAGAAAGGTCACAGTGGTTGTGAAATAGAGGGTGGCTTAAAAGAGTCCAGAGGCTGAGACTCAGTGGAAGTGCTCCCTGCTAGGAGGATGAGGCCTGGAGCTCAGGAGCTAGGGGAAAGGACTTGAGAGCACCCTAATAGGTAAACCCCAAACAACTTGGTGATTATTGCACCTCAGAAGGGAGAGCTGTGGATTCTGCCTTGGATCAGTAGGTAGTGACTACAGTCTCTAAGAGGGAGAATACAGAAGGAAGACCATGCCTGGGACTGGAGGAATGAAAAGCTGATAAAGTTTAGGTTATGATTGACTTTGAAGTGCCCATGGAATTTCAAAGTGGAAATGTCCGTTCAGTAATATAAAGTATGATCCCTGGGAGTATTTGGGTTTTGAGTAAAGTTCTAGCAATCCTCAATTCCAGATGGTACTTAAGGCCCTGACTATGCATAAAATTACCTCGGGTTAACATATGTAAGATGTAAAGAAAATTAGGCTCAGGGGTTTTCATATAAATCCTTTAATAATCCATAGACTTCTCCATTCCCCCCATAACATCCCATCTCCCTCTTTAGGGACCTGGAGAAGCATTGTCAGTTTTGTATCACTTCTAAGGCAGGACATGTCTTCTTGGTTTCATGCTGGAGCTTGATGAGATGATCAATCAAAATATTAAGAAGCATTTTTCAAATTACCATAGGAATATTTTAAATGTAATTCAATAGCATTTGAGTTATTCAAAACTTTCAAATCACTTCATTTCCTGAATATGTTTTAGGGAAAAATAAGGATAGAGGCATAAAATGTGAATTGTATCACCAAAGTAATGATAAATCTTGGACACAGAAGATGGCTTTGATTTTATTCTAATTCTTTTCTAATTTAATTGATGAGGCTATAAAAAGAAATTATATTTCACTTCTAATGTCTGATTTAAAATAAGAATAAACAATCACTTTTGCATGGCCTTTATCTTGTTAAACTAAAAGCCCATGTCTCATAGTTTATTTTTTATGTGTTAGTACATGTAAGGTAAATAATACAGTACTTGGCACGATGGACATGTTCAAGAAATTTCAGAAAATTATAATTATTATTCAACTTTTCACTGTTTATATGTCACTTTTACATAGGAGTGCTATTTCCTATTAGGCAAAACATGACTGTTTTAGGACAAGATGAAACTTTGAAAAATTAAATTTTCTATAAGGGGTAAATAATTTTAAAAATTAAATTTTATATAGAGGGGTATGAGGAGAATGATTTATGGCAAATAATAAATTGAACATATTATATTTTACATATAAAAATACATATAAACTTGAGAGCACCCTAAAAGGTAAACCCCAAACAACTTGGTGATTACTGCACATCAGAAGGGAGGAGCTGCTAGTTCTGCCTTGGATCAGTAGGTAGTGACTACAGTCTCTAAGAGGGAGGATACAGAAGGAAGATCATGCCTGGGGCTGGAGGAATGAAAAGCTTTGAAAACAACTAGACTGCACGAGTTCAGTGAGTTATGTTTTACATAACATGTTCATTTTATTCTTTACCATAAATTATCCTCCTCATACTAGTCTTAGTTTTATTTATTTTGAAACGGAGTTTCACACTAGCTGCCCAGGTTGGAGTGCAATGGCGCGATCTTGGCTCACCGCAGACTCCACCTCCCGGGTTCAAGCAATTCTCCTGTCTCAGCCTCCCGAGTAGCTGGGACTACAGGCATGCACCACCACACCTGGCTAATTTTGTATTTTTAATAAAGACGTGGTTTCTCCATGTTGGTCCAGCTGCTCTGGAACTCCCAAACTCAGGTGATCCACTCACCTCAGCCTCCCAAAATGCTGGGATTACTGGCATGAGCCACCGTGCCCGGCTGTCTGAGTTTTATTTTAAACTTTATATATATTTTTTCCTTTTTCACTTAGAAACCTAACGCAGGAATATTAAATGAGGCTTTAATCAAAAGCAATTTCCTTGTAACTTTTGTCCCACCAGTCTTTGTATTTGACTTCAGAGACTAGCTAACAGTGTTTATTTAAAGGGAAAATAATGAACAAGTCAGGGCAGCTGATGCTTTTGTAGCATATGTTAGATTCCTGGTTCCGTTTCTGACACTGGTATTTTTTTTAAAGTTATTCTTGAAAGAAAGTTGTTGTACTTTCTGGAAATGTTAATAAGAAGTGGCCTACTTAGATGAGGTGTTGGGTGTGTTATGTGGGCTTGAGGGAGAGGACAACACTGTTAGTCACAAAGCAGATTTATCTAATGTTTAGTTGACAGAAAGTTGAAAGGCTAAATGACAAAACTGATGTGTCAGGAGATGCTGACAAGGCAGAACAGTGAGCTCAAATCAATGAGAGGACGTATAGCAGGAACACAGGGAGGCGGACATGCTTGAAGACACTTGTGAAAAGGGCCTTAGGAGCACTTGTCACTTAATGGTCAGTCTGAGCTGCTGAGAAAGCAGATGCAGTCCTGGGCTGACTCTTCAACAGAAGGAGAGGATGGCAGTTGAGGGCAGTAATTACCCAATGGCCAGACCACATCTGCAGGCCCCTAGTGCCCCGTGCAGCCAGTTGGCAAACTAAGGAGCATTTCAAGCACAACAGCAGTTTGGAGAGTGAGTCGTTCTCAGAACAGCACTTGAGGGGCTGGGGAAGCTTACCCTAGAGGGTGAGGCACGGGGTAAGACCCAGTGGAATCTGAGGCTTGTTTATTCAGAGGGCCCCATTTAGAGAAAAAGAAGACAAAGGGAGGACTTAGAAGAAGCCTGGGCAAGTAAAGACATCTTGAAGCTTCAGTTTCATGTTTAACCTGCCTCTGCTAGAGAAAAACAGATTTAATGAGCACACAGGTAGGTTTTTTGGTTGTTTTTTTGTAAAAATAAATTTGAAGGCAGAGGGAGCTGACTCATTTGCTACCTCTCTAGAGGGCAAAAATAGAACCACTGCATCCACGTTGAAGGAATATTCTGAAAATTCAACAGTGGGATGAGCAGCCTTCAGAATTAGCGAAGCACCTTATTGCAAGATCTGTATGAGCAGAGGCTTGATCAGGCCTGATCCCTGTGAAGTCTCCTGCTTGCCGCGAGCTTGGACTTGATGCGGGATTTCAAACTCTCCTTGGCAGCTCTCAGGGGTCCTCAGGACAAATGAGACAGGAACTTTTCCTTTGAGCAGAACAGCTCACTTACTTGTTTTAGTTTTTAAGTTTCAGGAAGACATCATTGGTGCCATGAATTCTACTTCTTAGAGAAAGAGAAAAGAAGAGGGAGAAGTGGGAGGAACAAGAGGAAGGGAAGTTTTGAAAACTAGGCTGCATGAGTTCAAATGTCCCTTTAGTCCCCATGCTTGTTACTCTGAACCATCCTCATCTCCTAGTGAGGCTGACAGGAACCCGGTGACCACAGTGGGGGAAAAAACTGCCGTATTTCCTGTCACAAATTTGATCCCCCAGATTTTATATTAAATCAATCCTAGTCCCCTCTTAACTTGAAATAACTCAAAATAAGTAATGAAGTCTTCTCTTAAATCCGTATCTTCTATGTTGCATTGAATACTGGCTTTAAGAAAAGGCACATGATGTGCTCTTGGAGATTAGAGATGGGGTGTTTCCTTAATCCCCACAGGGCTCTGCAGCTATTCGTATAGCAGGTTCTGTGATTGACATTTAGGACCACTGTGAGTATTTGAGGCAGGTGGTTGCTGAGAGTAAAAGGTTAATTTCAACTCGAGGCTGTGAAGGACTTCTTGATGGTGACAAGTTTTGATCCGTTGTTGGAGTTTGGGTTGTATTCTCCAGATGGCTCCAGAAGGAGACAGGATGTCAGAGTAGAGTATCTTAATAGTGATAAAGCAACTTCTTTTTAATTAAAAAAGTGGGATTCTTCAAATTAAGAAAAACATACATGTGCCAATCGTGGAAAATTTTAAATAGTAAGCACTCAGTAAACGTTAGTCATAATTTTTTCCAAGTGCCAGACACTGAGCTGTGTATTTCACATGAACTATTTTGTTTAAGGCTCATAACAATCCAGTGAGGCGGGAATGAACCAATATCATTTCCATTTTACAACCTGAGTTTTAGATAGTTTAAATACCTTATCAAAGACTTCATAACTGACAAATGGAAGAACAAATTCTCAAATCCATGGTAGCCTGTGTACCTAAATTCCTCAAATCCAGTGTTCCTAAATACTACACTAAAATTTTGAAGAAATAGGCAGTACTATTAATAATTCCACCAGAAAAAGGCAACTACTATTAATAAGTTCGTGTCATCCCATCTAGGCTTTCACTGTGCTGGTTTTAAATATAAACCATACATCATAACATAACATTTGAAACATTTTTACTTAGCATTACAATATAAAGGTTTTTGCAATGTATGTTAGTCCAGGTCCTCCAAGAAGCAGGCACAAAGATGAAATGTTCAACAGGTTTATTAAGGGAAATGGAAATTTTATTAAGGAACATTTCTTGTGAGAGGAAATGGTGAGAAAGCTGAGAAAGGTCTCAAAGGCTCTCAGGCAGGGCTATAAGTCAAACCCCAAGGGACAGAGAGAAGGCAGGAAGGTTGAGTAGAAGCATCCTAGATCTTTACACAGTCTAAGGAAAGCTTGGCAAGGCTGTCATGAATCCTTGAGCCAAAGTCAGCCATCAGAAGAGTCCCATGTCTCCCAAGAAGAGGTACCCTCAGTAATTGGATGAGAGCAGCCTGGGGGAGACATGGCCTTGGACAAAAATGGCAGTGGTTTTCAGAAGACAGTAGGTGAGGCCTGTGACCAATCAAATTCCTATAGTTGAATGTCACTGAGGCACATTCTCATGGTCACTGTCCCATGGTAATTAATAAAATATCACATTAAATGGCTTCATAATACTCCATCTGTGGAAGTCCCACTTCCATTTTACTTCTATTTTGAGTGTGTGGGTGTGTTTGGGTTATTATAAAGTATCCTACAATAATCATCTTTTAAATATATTTTTATGTGTGGAATTAATTGATCAGCAGGACATTTGTTATTTTAAGGTGTTCAATGAACTTTGTCAAATTGCTTTCAGGTATGCACTGATATTTCTGGACTATGATATTTGTGAGGATATGGGAATTATGGTGGGACGGCAGGCTGGGGCCAAATTTTGAAGGGTTTTGTAATGTCAGGCTGAGACCTTTCAAACATATTTTGTTTTAAAGAACAGCTAAGACTGAATGCAATTGAATTGATATTTTAACCCCTTTCTGATACAGGCATGATATGGGCTGAATGTAAAGAAATTTGGACTCAAGGCCCCAAGGAATATTTGTTTGAGTTGTGGAATATGCTTGATTTTGGTATGTTAGCAATTTTTGCAGCATCATTCATTGCAAGATTCATGGCATTTTGGCATGCTTCCAAAGCCCAGAGCATCATTGACGCAAATGACACTTTGAAGGACTTGACGAAAGTAACATTGGGAGACAATGTGAAATACTACAATTTGGGTGAGTTTACAGTAGAGTCAATATAATTAAAAATGTAGAATTTTCTTGTAAAACAGGTGTCAGTAGTAGTTTGGTTACTGCCCAATTCTCATAAAATTGTTCGTTTCCAACATCTGTATCTGAAGAATGAGCATCTATATGTGAGGAAGCATGCTTTCCGCTTCTTCCTTTGATTTTTCTACTCCCTGGAAAACTCTCTTAATCACAAGACCCATCTCCCTTTATCTCTTGGATCAATTGGCTAGTTACCAAACTTCATTGAGAATACATGTCTTATGTCCTGGATTTATTTTTCCCTCTTTTTTTTTTAAACTAAAAATAGTTCACATTTGATCTAGCTAGCTAGCTATCTGTATCTCTCTCTCTGTATACATATATACGTGTGTATATATGTATATGGATATATACATATGTGTATATATATGTATACGGATATACACACATATATGTGTGTGTGTATATATATGTGCAATGGAATACTATTCCAACTTTTAAAAGAAGAAAATCCTGTTATTTGTAACAACATGAATGAATTTGGATGACATTATGCTGAGTGAAATAAGGCAGGCACAGAAAGACAAATGGTATATGATCTTACTTATTTGTAGAATCTAAAAAAAGTCAAACTTAAAGAGATAGAAGGTAATGGTGGTTGTAGGGGCTGGGTTAAGGGGCACAAAATGGGGAGATGTTGGTCAAAGGTACAAAGTTTACAAAGGGTACACAGTTAGGGTGAATAAGTTCTGGAGATATACAGTATGGTGGCTAGAGTTAATCATCATGTACTGTATACTTGAAAATTCCTAAGAGAGTAAATTTTAAATGTTCTTACCACAAAAATGTATGCGAGGTGATGAATATGTTAATTAGCTTCATTTAATCTTTGCACAGTGTAGACGGACACATATGAAAACATCAAGTTGTGCCCCATAAATACATATAATAAAGTTCACATTTGAGTGCCATTTGCATTTAAGATATATAAAAAGTATTTGAAAACAAAGGAATTGTTGGGATCTCTGAGAGGTTCCCCAGTCAATAACACCACTGCTTCCCAACCAGTCTTAAAATTAGTTGAGAAATAAAACAAGACATTAATATGGAGGCCAGATCATCACCTCTAACACTGATAAAATCCGGGGTGGATGACATAGGTCTGAGTCTATTAGCTAATGGGTTCAGTAATACTGAACCCCAGAATTAGGCAGATATATCCTCCAATTTCTAGATAGCAATGGACCAGGGCAGTCCTCCCCACTAAAAGAGGATGGCAGCTCCATGGATGACCAGAGGAGAATTCCCAGGACAGAGAAGGCAATGCTGAGCCAGCTATGCCCAGTTATTCATCCCAATTGAGCAATCAGATAAGTCGTTCCAGCTTTCCAGGAAGAAAGTGACTAAGAGATGGAAACTGGTTCAGTTATTTACTTAAGGAGACTACCACCTCGTAGAAACCTGGATGGGGAAAATATATTCCCTTTGAATACTCATTTCAAACCCTCTGATAAGAAATTAGTTAACATTCACTTGTGAGTTTATTGGCAATATCACATAAGGGCTCCATTATTATTAATGTTTATTTTAATGAAAGATTTTTAAAAATGCACTTAATTAAAAAAATTCAAAGCTATTTGTAGATAATACTTATATTCAAAGCACTATAAAAAAGGAAACTGCTTTTATTAGTTTCTTGTTATCCTTTCCTAATTCCACTTCTCAACAAATAAGCAAATTCAAATTTGTAATTATGTTTTTCCCCTTTCTTACACACTGTTTTGTATTTTTCTTCATAATGGTTTCTTAATTGCATTTTTGATGACCTGATGTAATAATGCCAGAAAAAATCATAAGTGAATAATTGCTACATTTTATGGTAAAAATAGACTTGAGTGTCCAATAAAAGTTACTCCTAATAAATTTAAATGACTACAAATATGCTAAAAGCCTAAAATTATAGTGTAATTATAGTTTAAGACTGAATAATAAACACTACCATTTATTAAGTGCCAGGCACTTGCTAAACACGGAACATATGCTGACTTATTGAATTCTCACAAAGACAAGAGAGTTAGAGGGGACATTGTCTCATTTTCAAAAATCGGGAAACAAAACTAAGAGAAGTAGTTTTGTAAGTTCTTTGATATACGTGTATGTGCGTAGATATATATACATGAACTTTTACAGATACTGAGTCTATAGTCTGAACTCTTAACTATTATGCTATCCCCTTATGGGAAATTGCTAGCAAACCAGGAGAGTCATGTTCTCAATAAACTAAGAAGCTCAAATATAGCAGACACTTAAGAAGCCCTTTAAGATAAGAGACTTCCATTCGAAAACTGGATTCTAATGTAACTATATTTCTTTCACAGAAAAAGAAGTTACCTAAATAAACAACTTGAAGAAACTCACACAACTCTTTATCTTTGCTTTTTCCTAGCCAGGATAAAGTGGGACCCCTCTGATCCTCAAATAATATCTGAAGGTCTTTATGCAATTGCTGTAGTTTTAAGTTTCTCTAGGATAGCTTATATTTTGCCAGCAAATGAAAGCTTTGGACCTCTGCAGATATCACTTGGAAGAACAGTCAAAGACATCTTCAAGTTCATGGTCATATTCATTATGGTGTTTGTGGCCTTTATGATTGGAATGTTCAACCTCTACTCCTACTACATTGGTGCAAAACAAAATGAAGCCTTCACAACGTATGTGATCTCAGATGTTTTGATCATAGTTACTGCAAATTAAATAAATATTAGTTTAACAGTGTTTATGTAAGTCCATGGGATAAATAATGTTTTGGTAAAGACTTCATCTCTAGTTCCTCTTGCAAAATGAGGGGATTTTAAAAATGAGTTGGAGGGACTCTAAAATGTAGGAACCTTTCTAATATTAAATAATAACTAACATTTTTAGAGCCAGGTAAATACCTTGCATGCCTCCCTTTATTATCTCTATTTCACCAAGAGGAAACTGAAATTCGCAAAAATTAAGTAATTTGCCGAATATTCCATAGCTGTATGTGGAACAGCCAGGGTGTAACCCTTGGTTGCTGACTCTAGGATCTGTTGCTCTGAACTCCCTTACCCTCCTGCTTACAGGGGACTCCTGGGGACACTAACTATGAAAACAGCTGCTTTCCTAATTGAATTGCTCAGATCTTATTACTGAGTGGATCTGACTTATCAATAGTGACAAGAGTTTTGACTTATGTTCACCATGGACACATGTTTTTTTTTTTTTAAATAAAGTGTGTTTGGAATAGATTATTTAAATATTAGGTCTGCAGTGTTACAATGAGAAGCAACAACTGAAACATAAGCCTACTGTTTTCCATATTTCTCTGAAATACAGTTTGCCAGGGAAATGTAACCACCTAAATTAAGCAAATTGCCTTAGCTTTGGTCAATAATTAGGCCTACAGCATTGAAATTCCTACCTAAGACATGTCAGTGATTTTGGTAACATTGTCTGTTTATATTGTTATATTTTCCATTAAGATGCATATGATTATTATTTATTGGATATGAGTAGAAGTATAGATCAGCAGGAAAACTAAAAGGATTCTAACAAACTATGTTATTTTAAAGTAGTACATTTAACAATTCCATTGCCAAAGCTATGGATTATTTAAGTGTTCATATCTGTGGTTAGAAATTATGTTAATAGCATTTATTGAGTGCTTTTTATGTGTTTATTGAGTTACGATTATGTACTTCATATGCACAATATTACCCCATCCTTGCAGCAATCCTATTGTAACCATTTTACAGAAAAAAGTGAGCTTCCGAGAAGTGAAGATTTTTTTTTTTTAATAAATAGTAATTTGCAAAGACACTAAATCAACTCACTTTTATTACGGTAATATTGTTATTTACTTATACACTTTATTTCTTTTATTTTTCCCCAGAGTTGAAGAGAGTTTTAAGACACTGTTCTGGGCTATATTTGGACTTTCTGAAGTGAAATCAGTGGTCATCAACTATAACCACAAATTCATTGAAAACATTGGTTACGTTCTTTATGGAGTCTATAATGTCACAATGGTCATTGTTTTGCTCAATATGTTAATTGCCATGATCAACAGTTCATTCCAGGAAATTGAGGTATAATCTTCAATACATTGTTATCATTTGTGCCTACATGTTTTAATTATTCCAAGGACTAACTCAGCAAAGAGGATGAAAGTATGGATTGCTCTTCCCCCTTTGTTCATTCCCTGTTTTATACACTCGTTTGACCAGTAATCTGGAAAATTTTAACTCTTTGCTTCCACATGCAACATCAATAAGGTGTCATGGGGCAGTAAGGCATAAGAAGCAGAAATGCTGATTTGATATCGATTTAATAAAAAAACTTTAGAAATACTATATCAGCATGAATTTATATTTTATTCAAAAAATTACTACTTATGAATACTATTATTCTCCAAGTCTTTTTTGAGTGATATTCAAAATTGACCTTTTCTCAAGTTGAGATTAATAGTGTAAATTTTTATTCCAGAAATCTTTCTCTGTGTCCCAAATAAATGAGTGGGATATTGTGGGATAAAATAATAATTTTTCATAGCGTTTTTCAGAACGTAGGAAAATACATTTATATCTATCAGGTATTTATAAACACATGGGAACTTGGAGATTCACAGTCTTGTACAACTGTCAAAATTTTAGACAAATTTAAGAAAGAGTGTGTGAATAGAATGTTAACGTTTTGAAAAAATCTTGGAATGATCATTGGGGTCTGGGAATGTTTATAGGCATTGTCCTCCATCTAGCCACACAATGGTAAAAGCATCCCAGTAATTCTGTTTATGCATTTCCTTGCTGACCTGTCATGTGTATTTGTATAGGATGACGCCGACGTGGAATGGAAATTTGCAAGAGCCAAACTCTGGTTCTCCTACTTTGAGGAGGGGAGAACACTTCCTGTACCTTTCAATCTGGTGCCAAGTCCAAAGTCCCTGTTTTATCTCTTACTGAAGCTTAAAAAATGGATTTCTGAGCTGTTCCAGGGTCATAAAAAAGGTTTCCAGGAAGATGCAGAGATGAACAAGGTAACTTAGCTTGATAATGTATAATTGTATTCTTTAATGCTGAGACTACTGTAACCATTGTGCCACATCCCTTTTTTTTTTTTTTTTTTACTATTATTATACTTTGTTCTAGGGTACATGTGCACAACGTGCAGGTTTGTTACATGTGCCACATCCCTTTAAAGAGAATCGGTTCCTGATGACTTGTCCATTCATTCCCACATGCACACAGCACAGTCCTTTGGCTTGTGTCTGTTCAACATGAGCACACTGGACATTTCCTACTTAAAAGAATGTAAGAAAAATTCATGAAATATAACTAAAATAATATGTTATCTGGAGCGAGTACTGAAAGAAGAGCTATTCTGGGCTGCTTTTTTGCTTTTGGGGCTACATGTCCCTCACTTCTCCTTCAATTTATAGAGCCGGGTAAATCAGCAGCAGCTCGTTATGACTGGGGGGCAGCTTGATTAACTCTTAGATAACTTCTATGTTGAAAAGTTCAGAAATCAGTTGCTCACATGTAATTTAGGGGACCAGACTTGGCAATAAGTAGTTCAAGAAAGAAAGAGCTAAGGATATTGATTGAAAACAATAATCCCACAAGGCGATGCAATCTTTAAAAAGAATAAAAAGATTTAGTGCTTAGATGAGGCAGTAGGGCGATCACAGCATGTTCAGATACGTTTAGAGAACATGTGGAATTTTGTCTAACTGGAGGTGGAAGGTGAGGGGTTATGCTGTGCAAAGATCTCTGCTGAGCACAGACCACTATACTCAGAAGGAACACTGAGATACCAGGTGCATCCAGGGGAAGGCCAGAATGGGACACATAGGGATACGGTGTCATATGAGGGAGAACTGAAGGAGCTGGCTGTTTCTTCTGAAAAAGGAAGATTGAAATTGACTAAAAATATCTTTGTAATTTCCATCTTTAGGAAGTATACTTGTTTTTCAAAAATGGGAAGAAAAGCAACGGGCAAAAAATTTAAATAGTTAATTTTTTTTTTTGAGACGGAGTCTTGCTCTGTCATGGTTCACGCCATTCTCCTGCCTCAGCCTCCCCAGCAGCTGGGACTACAGGCGCCTGCCACCACACCTGGTTAATTTTTTGTATTTTTTAGTAGAGACGGGGTTTCACCGTGTTAGCCAGGATGGTCTCTTATCTCTTGACCTCGTGATCCGCCCGCCTCAGCCTCCCAAAGTGCTGGGATTACAGGCGTGAGCCACCGTGCCCGGCCACAAATAGTTAAATTTTAATTCGATATAAGAACAAACTTTTAACAAGAAAATCTGCCCAACAGAAGAGTGGGCTGCCTTTCAAAGTAGTGAGCTTCCCACCATTGTAAGCAGTCAATAAATGCCAGATGGCTGACAGTGGGAATTTATTGAAGATTTTTCCTTTTTACACTGCGTGGGCAATTGGACCAAATGATTATAAAGTTTCCTTGCAATAAGATTCTATCATTAAATAAAAGGAAAATGTTGTAATTCTTGCACTGTTTACCATTTACTATTTAGGGTTCTCAAGTAAGTAACACATTCTCTGAGTTCTAGTTTCCTCAACTGTAATATGTGAAAAAAATTATATCTACATCCTGAAGATCAACTCAAATAAGTATATAAAAGTACTTTGAGAATTTTAAAGCTTTGTTTCAATGTAGTTATGATTTTTTTTTTTTTTTTTTTTTTTGAGGCGGAGTCTCGCTCTGTCGCCCAGGCTGGAGTGCAGTGGCCGGATCTCAGCTCACTGCAAGCTCCGCCTCCCGGGTTTAAGCCATTCTCCTGCCTCAGCCTCCCGAGTAGCTGGGACTACAGGCGCCCGCCACCTCGCCCGGCTAGTTTTTTTTTTTTTTTTTTTTTTTTTTTAGTAGAGACAGGGTTTCACCGGGTTAGCCAGGATGGTCTCGATCTCCTGACCTCGTGATCCGCCCATCTCGGCCTCCCAAAGTGCTGGGATTACAGGCTTGAGCCACCGCGCCCGGCCGA